>NC_091824.1:56499788-56694788 GCF_038994185.2 Dermacentor albipictus | reverse complement strand
GCGCTGAGCGCGAAATATTCATTTTGACGAATACTAGAAAGCTTTAGCTTGTTCATACACGCATCATTTTTTACAAAAGGGCCCGGCTACGGTAAACTTAGACACCAGTCACAAGGCCGGTGGCGACATCTTGTGACACTTCGTCCTGCAACACGTGAAACCTTTTGTTACATAGGTGTTTTTATCTAATCAATACATAAAAAAGGGTTTGTTTCTTGTAAATTGCACCGCTGCTGACAATTTACACCAGCAGATAAGTTGAATATAGTTAGTTACTGCAATAAAAACTCTGTGTCCCCTCTAAGTAAACTCTGCATCACTAGATGGCGCCACCTACCTGGTTTTTTTTTTATGCCACTGTTTACTTGTCATTTCGTCGCCCCGCAGATGGTGGTTTAAAGTAACCTCTTGCCTTGGTATTATCATGGTAAAAAAAAGCACGCGAGAGGTGGACTCTGTGGCCGACATCAGCTTCTCACTGTTTTGGCTTGGTGCAGCTCAGCTCGCGACACACGGTGCTAGCCGAGCCTTACCGCCTCGTATGCCGTACGGAAAGTCATACCGTACGGTACAGTTCGCGCATGCGCAGTCCTCGACCGGTACGGTATTACGCACTTACCGTACCGTATACCGTACTTTCCGTAGCACCGCTAAAAGTCCCTATTGTTTGTTTTATTCTGACACAGTTCTACGAACTTCCTTCCCACGTGTTTGACTCGCCGTCACCCCACTACTTGGTTGCAATAAATAATTGGATACATTACGATGCTTTCTGTAGTGTCACGCGTGTGTTGTCTTGCTTTTCGGTGGTGTGAGCATTTGTCACTGGATTATCACTGTTATCAAGTTATCGCTTAGCGCAAGGCGCGCCTGTACTTTATATCCAAAATTTATTTAACGCTGTCGCCGACTGCATTGCGAAAGAGTTTAGTCTATACTAAGATAGCGCGCGTGAAGCAAGTATTATATAGCATTGCAGAACACACTTGGATTGCTTGCACTGCAATGATGTTCACTGCTGTGATGCAATTCTAATAGCGGATGGACTTGACCCGTTAGCTCAAATTCGAAGACCAACGGCCTGTTGTTCTCAGCGCTATCGCTGTGATTTCAGTGCTGCTTGTTTTCTTGGGCACAAGTTGATAAAGCCCTGCTTGACATCAGCATTGCGGTGCCATCAGGAGCCACGCTATCAACATCGGAAACGGAAAGCGGATCATCGTCGACGTCATACTGCCATGCTATAAATACAAGCTGCAACAGGCCGTCAACCAGTGGGCGCGGCAGCGGTGCTACTATGCAGACCAACCCGTTTCTATACCTTCTGCAGGTAAGAAAACGCTATGGAAAAGTTTACTGTAGTAACAACGTCTGTCTGCTCCTGCTGCCGTGCCCACGGCCCTTGATCGATCTTGTGTACTCGATGCATGCTCTTTTTCAAACTCTTCTACTGCTTAGCGGGGACGTTGAAACAAATCCGGGCCCAGATGATGTGACCATTGCAGAACAGCTGAAGTCTATTGCGAAAGATATCCAAGAAATAAAGAAAGGTAAAGCAGCGGCTAACCAAAAGCTTAATGCAATCGACAAAAAATTGGAAAAGATTGGAATGCTTGAGAAACAAGTTGTTGAGAGTAATGAAAAAATAGCTGCACTTGAAGAGAATGTGTCCTTTCTGGCAAGAAAAGTTGACGAACTGGAAAATAGAAGTCGTAGGTCGAACCTCATCATCTATGGGTTGGATGAAGAAGAGGGTGAATCCACTGAAAGTCTCCGTGGGTCTGTAACTAGAAACATCTTTCAGGATATACTACATATTGAAGTCGAAGGCATTGAAAGGATTCATCGTCTGGGGCGAATGCGAAGTGACAGAACAACAAACAGGCCAGTCATGTTGAAACTTTTGGACCATCGTGATAAGGTGAAGATCTTCAAATGCTGCTCAAAACTAAAAAATTCAGGATATTCTATCAGCGAAGACTTTTCACGTCCTCTCAGGGAAATCAGAAAGAAACTATGGGATAGAACTAAAACAAACCGTGACAGAAAGGAGAAGGTCTTCCTAATGCACGACAAAGTAAGCATCAATGGCCAGCTTTTCAAATGGGATGAAGAAATAAACGACTTGGTCGAAATAAAAAGTGAGAAGAAAATAGAAAAAAACGGAAATGCGAGCAATCTATCAAAGAGAACACGCAGCTGCCGATAACCCTATTAAATATAAACGCGCGCAGCCTTCTAAATAAGATTGACCACTTGGAAGCTACCCTTCTCGCTTTTAATCCAGATATTGTTGTGATCACTGAGACTTGGCTGCATTCTGGCGTTCAAGATCATGAAATCGTTCCCCCGGGCTATGTCATCATTCGCAAAGACAGGGAATCTAGGGGTGGGGGAGTGGCCTTGGTCTTAAAACGTGATCTACCCTTTACGCAAATGCCTGACATTCCTGGTGTAGAAGCCGTTTGGTGCAAAGTTCACTTGAAATGTAAATCTGTTAATGTGGGCGCGGTCTACAGGCCACCAAATGCTGAAACTGTGTATTTGGATCTTCTGTTTGATTACATGTATAAATATGTCTATGGCTCTATGATCATACTAGCTGGCGACTTTAATTGTCCGCTAGTTGACTGGAATACATTAAGCTCAACTGATGGAACAAGTAATGCCATGTATCGTATCCTATTCACTTTAGAACTTGTACAAATTGTTAGAGAGCCTACTCGTGCGCAAGGATCATCCAATTCTATACTAGACTTGGTGTTTGTTAGTAACTACTTCAGAATAGATGATTGTAAAGTTGAAGTGTCAAAAGGAATTTCTGACCATGAAACGGTACTGTGTACGCTGTTCTTGCCAAACTTGGGTCGCCAGCGCGGTCCGACGAAATATGTGCGCGCATTTAACAGAGCGAACGACGCGGCTGTTATGACGTATCTTATTCATGAATTTAATGATTTTTATGATTTGTATGCTCAGAGTATCGTTACTGTTGACGCCTTGTGGGTACAATTTAAAGAGCACGTGATGCATTGCATCACAAATTTTATTCCTTTGAAAAAGAAGGCAACATGCAAGCACAATCCGTGGATTACACGAGAAATAATCCACATGAAACGAAAGATTAATAGGTTAAGGCAACGAAATAGGCAACGACCAAACTTAGAACTAAAGGTAAACATAATTTCACTAACAAAACAATTAAAGAATAAAGTACTCGAAGCTAGGAAACGATTTTGTGGCACTACACTTAACAACTTCATTAAAAATTCGCCGGCCAAGTTCTGGAGGTACTTAAACAGAAAGAATGTTACTGCTAGTTCGCCTACACGTGGAAAGCAGCAAGCTGACTCATTTAACAATTACTTCCAGTCGATATTCAACGCCGATAATGGTGTTTTAGGACCATTAGCGTGCTATAGTAATGAGTCTACACAACTTTCTGGCACTCCGGTCATAAGTGTACCTGGGATTCTTTCTCTGTTGTTGAACCTTGATGAAAGAAAGAGTTGTGGTCCTGACGGAATTCCAAACTGCTTTCTTAGGCGCTATGCCGAACCAATCAGTGAATATCTCTACCTCATATTTTCTAAGTCACTTCAGGACAGCTGTGTGCCCGCTGAATGGAAGGTAGCAAAAATTGTGCCCATTCACAAATCAGGCGACGTAACGACCCCGTCCAATTACCGGCCTATATCCCTCACATGTACCTGTTGTAAAATTCTTGAGCACATCTTATTAAAATTTCTTAAAGAACATACTGAGACTAAAAACATCATTCACCAAAACCAGCATGGCTTCAGAGCAGGGTTGTCCACTGTTACCCAACTGGCAGAAATCTTTCATGACCTCGCAGAGGGAATCGATCATCAAAGTCAAACTGATATAATTTTCCTTGATTACTCAAAGGCTTTTGATCGTGTGGCACATGCTAAACTGAATTTCAAACTAAACAAAATACTTGGCGATGGTCCCGTTACGAGGTGGATAGCCAGCTACTTATCAGAACGCCGACAATATGTGCAATACAATGACCATGCTTCTGATATCGTTCCGGTCATTTCTGGCGTGCCGCAGGGCTCTGTGCTAGCACCATTTTTGTTCATTTTATACATAAACGACATAACATATCACGCTGATGTGAAGGTGCGTCTCTTTGCGGATGACTGCGTGCTCTACCAAAAAATAAACACTCATGCAGACCAAATAAGGTTAAACACAGCTTTGGGCAACGTCATAAAGTGGTGCAATACATGGCAAATGTCAATCAATATGGAAAAAACTGTAGTGATGTCTGTCACAAATAAGAAAACAAAACTTAATTTCTCTTACGGTACCTGCAACGGCGTTCTCAGAACAGTAACTGAAAAGAAATACCTTGGTGTGATTATTTCTGATAATCTCAGCTCTAAAACCCAAGTACAAAACATTACCAAAAAAGCAATGAACAGTTTATACTTCCTTAAGCGCACCTTGCGCTTTGCGACTCCAGATACCAAGTTACTCGCTTATAAAGTCCTTATCCGTCCAATCTTAGAATATGCAAACGTCGTCTGGTTTCCATATATACAAAAAGATGTACGTATGCTCGAATCAGTTCAACGAAAAGCTGTTCGTTTTATCTACCATAGATACCGGCGCACTGATTCTCCCACAGAGCTGCTTTCCTACGCAAGCCTAGACACCTTATCAAGCCGCGCCACGCTCCATAGACTCAAGTTTCTTTATCAATTAATTCATAACGCATTTAACATGGATCCTGCTACTTACATTAGTTTTAATCGTTCTAGAGAAACACGTCACAAGCATGACTTTACGATTAATGAATACTCTTGTGCTAACAACACATATTACTTTTCCTTTTTCCCTCGAGCCATAAGAGAATGGAACGGGCTAGATAAATCTATAACTGCGCAGGATTCCTTAAAAAAGTTCGCTGAGCTCGCAGCCTCGTCAGTCTTGTCAACAATCCACACCTGACGATCATGTTCAGACTGTATTGATATTGTGTTGCCCACACGGTGTGTAACTGGCGTATTACTGTACTGTACTGTATACTGTTTGTATTGTTGCCCGCTTGATGTGTAACTGGTCTATTACTGTACTGTATTCCTGTATCTTTCTGATAAATCCACTCCTGTAACAGTCCCAGTGGGACTAACAGTATGTTAAATAAAAAAAAATAATAAAAAAAGTTGGCCCAATGTGAAAATCAGACTCACAACTTGCAGTTCCGGCACCTTTTGATCCCTCACCTTTTGTACAATGTGACGATGGCTACAAAGCACACCATGTAAATAACGCGAGCCTCATAGGGGCAGCACGCCTCTATAGTATACAATTACTTTGAAATTAAATATTTTCTCACACGTACAGCTTTCGCGTTAGTTACCCTTGTCACCGTGAGCTTCCTGAACTAATGAAATTTGACCTGCCACCTCAATTAGTCACTGCAAAGCCCATTACTTTTGATTTAGTCGCGAATAATGCAACAAAGGGGGGAATATATGCGCAAGTTTAATGCGGAACGTATCTAACTGCGTCGGCAGATAATTTGCAGACAGAGAGAGAGAATTTAGATAGAGAATGTCTGGTTAGATCCTCGGTCAAGAAGTACTGCATGGCGGTGAGATCTTACGAAGCTGCGCTCAAGCAAATTTTCCAGTCTCCATTATACAGTGCTTTGGCCTGAAAATAAGTGCCATACAACAGACGAACGCCTTCGTTCGACCACTTCCTGAATAGAACACGGCGTCAACACATGCAATCCCGAGTGACCGTTTCAGACCGTCTTCTCTGCGACGGTAACCCTAACGCGGACGTTACAGCATATGCGCATACATGGTACATGGTACTCTAATGATCCGTGCCGGCAGGCGGTGTCAACATACTGCTTTTCGTACCAGGAAGGAGGTAGCTGGCGGAAGGTGTCGCACAGGTGACCCTTCTGTACAGTATGCGCCAGCGGCTTTGCCTTCTCGACAGCGTGCCTTCCCGAGAGGGCGACCGCGGCGGAGGCACGCAATATCGAATACGTGACTCAGCGAAAGAGTAAATTGGTGCGTGCTCGCCTTTATCGACGCCGCTGTGGGAAGGCGCACGTACCAGCGGCGCTCACCCGCTTGGCGCCTCCTGGACGGGAGGTGTTCTGTTTAAAGTGAGAACAGCGGCTTCCCAATGTACAAAGCCCACGTCGAAAGCGCATCTTTCGTTCTTTATTCAGTTGAGATAGGCTCTCCAGTACACATAGTCCTGGATGTCGCTGGAGTTGGCAGTTTCCCGGCTTTTCTTCACTATTTTTCCTGCTATATATACATATATATTGCCAGTAGACGCTCTAGACATGTTAGACATGTCTAGGGCGTCTATGGGCGTCTATGGGCGTCTAGGGCCCCCTATAGACATATTACGTCACAAAATTAAACATTCGACGTTATTTTATCCTCGGCAAACTATTGGTGAAGACGTCCTAGTGTAATATCAGTTGGCAATATAGTATCGTTCTATTATAATACCCGCGTAAAATATTGTCATTTGCATTAGGCGAAAGGCAAAATGTGTAATTGCGATCGCATGGATATCTTGGACAAATTCAAAAAACATTTATGCATGTTTTGTTTGTGTCTAGAAAGAACTAACATTAAGGTTCCTTTTTTTTCACTCTCAGGACTCCAAGGGCCTCACCCGTGGCACCATGAATGCTCCAACAATACCGCACATGTTTGGAGGTGAACCGCTAAGTTGGAGTGGCTCTGAGGTATACTTCAAAGGACCGATGAACAGCAAAGAAGCAAGCGTCTCTTTCCTCTGCTTCCCATGCACGACAATGAAGCCAGGCACGTACTGATCACCCAAGAACTACTAAAGAATGACGCATAAGCGGACGTTCACCAGCGTAAGAAATAATAAAGACGCAGAAATGTATGTGAATGCGTTATTGTTGGTGATATGTGATACACTTATTGACTTCCAATTCTTCAACCCTAACTGCCAAATTTGCTTCAAGAGAAACAACTCTCGGCTTGTTGTTAGTTATCGCTGACATCTTTTCTTTTATCGATCGCAGCGCGAATGTACAAATACATGGTGAAAAACAGGTACAGTGCCTCTGTGGTCATGCTTTCCCCATTCGTGCATCAGCGCTCCATGAAATTTATTAAAACAAAACCAAAATGACGTTTTCCAAGCGCTTCATTTCCACTCACATTCTGAGATAGAGGAAGGAAAGTTGTAATCCAGCCATGATAAGCAAATCAAAAACAATAAGCACATAAGAAGAAGCATACTACATTTCTGAAATTCATTATCATGAGACTGCTTCTGTCTGATCCAAATGTGCATTCCTGCATTCGGCCCCGCCACGCATCATTTCGCTCTTAGAAGGGCAGCAGGAGGCAAAAATGGATGGAGCATCGTTGCCGTGAAAGGAAGCCCGAATAAGTGAGAGCGCGTGCGATCAGAGTCGTGGGCTCCATCCTAGGGAAGTTGGTTCAACAAGAGGCGGTGCATCCTCCCCCTCCCCCCCCCCCTTCCCTCCCCTAGCTCTTCCTACTCGCGAAACCCTGCCGACCCAGCGACACCCTTGATCTCGCGCTTACGTAAGACAGGAAAAGGCGGTCCGGGCCGCTGCCATCGGTTTTCATTAGGGCCGATCCCACGGGGATGCCTCCCCCTTCCCGTCTCCTACTCGTCGTCCTGCTCTGCATTCGTCCCCCACGCAGTTGCCACGTAGGGGACGCGGCGTCCTCTCTCGCAAAATGAGAAGCACCAGGAGGTGAAGCCCGAGGCACGCGGCCTCATTTAAATAAGGGAACAGCGGCGCCGTACCCCGACCACAGCGAACAGAGAGTTCACCATGCATGCGATTAGAATATTCAGGAGTAGCTCTTCTGCCCGAAACTTTGGTACAATCAGATATTGTACTGTAACGTGGCACAACATTTTGGTGCCGTTGCGACAATAACAAAAGAAAATGTATGCCCCAATGTTAACTTTTTATCTCCCGTGTTCTACAGGCCTTGAACGAAGGAAAAAAATAGGATAATGACAAATTATGCAACATAGAAGCTACTTGTCAGTTCGACGGCGCAACACGTTGTCAGAAATGCCACTAATGTGCCACCATTATTTAACAAGTAAACTGTAAAACTGCCTAAACTGTCGGTGGCCACGGCAGGGAAGAAGGCTGAATGTTGTGCCGAGAAGTTACCGATTCCTCTTCTGCTGTAGTAAACAGAAAGCTTACGTGAATTTCAGTAATTTTTTTGTTTGTCGAAAAAGAAAGGATTAAAAAGTGAAGATGACGGGTTACACAACACCTAATGCAATATGACGTTGTTTGTCCCGAGGTGGCTGATATGTGCACCCTTAATTCACTTCCATAAGGGGATGCGTTTCTGGCAAACGCGGGAATGTTCTTCTTGGACGACCGCGCTATGATATTTAGCTATGCATGACGTCCTTGCTGTTTACAGTCGTATCTAACATAGAAGCCGTATCAGGTATGAATGAAAATTGCACACTATGCAGCTTATCTAGAAGCAAAGATATAATAGATTTCTTGTCGCAGTGAAAATTTAAGCTCGGCGATAGATTAGTGTGGCTGCAGGTCAGAATTTAGGCACTAAAATAAACGTTTCAACATCGGTAATGGAGACCGAGTACATTTTTATGCGCCAAGCATATAAATATCGACACTATGTGCTTTCCGGAACTGCAACGATTTTACATTGAAACGCTATTGAAACAAAGTTGTGGCGTGCCGTGTATAGGGAAGGGCATCAAATGGGGAAGACAAGCGCTCATAAGGATTGCAATTACGTCGAATTACTACATAAGACACGAAGTACACATTAAAGTCTTACTAGCGTTGCTTAGATAGTTAACTGCATACGATAGACCGCGCTATTTTGTTGATAAGTAGGGAATTTATGTCTAACTATCACAACGTTGTGTTGGTGTGCGGAGTACAACAAGAATAAAATCACACTCACGAAACTGCAAAATTACCATCGACTCAGTTTTAAAGCAAACGAGAGGACCACTTTGCTCCCTCACAGGCTTCGATAACTTCGAAATCTGGGTATTGCTCTTTGTTACGCTCTGTATTCAGTAACATACAAAGAAATCGGTCCCCCAAATTTTATCACTTCTGAACTTAAGAAATTCCCTCAACAAATATTCTATTTTATTTTATTTTTCAGTGATAACCCGTGGCATCCATTATATGAGTTTTGTGTAGGGCTTTAGTGATACTTTCGAGCGTATATATGCGTGCAGAAAAGCAGTGACAACATTTTGCCAAAACTAGATTCAAATCATGGTGCACTGCACAACTGGATGTCATGGTCAAGGATTAGAGACCCAGAAATACGATGTGGCCCACACGGTGTTGTATGCCTTTCAGCAGGAAGCCGCATAACTGAGGACGGTACTCACACGCGTTCGCAAAACAAATCTGTTTGCAATCAAAACAGACTTTCGACGTCATTAACCTGTATTACCGTTAATCTGTTAATCTCATTATTCTGTATTACCGAAGTTTTCCGTTTTTCTTTGTATAATTATTTTTTTACCGTAATATGCTTTTTTTGTGTTGCTCTCGAGTTATTTTTACGTTGTACTATGCATTGTCATCTGATTAGTATTCGTGTTTTTCTTTCTCCTTTCTTGCATACTTATCTGTATTTATTAGCCCCTCCCATCTGTAATGCTTCATTGTAAGCCCTGAGGGTACTATAAATAAATATTAATAAATAAAACTTAGGAAAACTGTTAGTACTCTTTGAAGTATGGTGGCAGATCGCCAGCGCTCAGTGACATAATTTCCTTTTATATGTCTATATATGAAAACTGCAACACTTGCGCGAGCCAAACGAATACGCGCTTGAGCAACAACAATGGACATCACACACCGAAATGTCATTGTAAAAACAGCGAAAACAATAACAAACGAATAGCACCTCATCCGCCTCACTATGAAAATAGCGTGAATACGCAAACGTGTTGTTATGAACACTGGTCGTTTTTGTTTTCCTAGCTATTCAGACTTGAAGCTGCTTATAGGAGGCAAGCCATGCACTATGTAAGGACACATTTCCTGTTGAAAAGGGATGCTTTAGGCATTTTTACGTATGCAGTTTCAGATTCTGACGTGTGAAGCAGGCAACGCCAAAATTCGGAAGTAGTGCTGAACTTAATATTGAACCTTAGTTCGTGTGCTGATGTATACAGAAAATGTAAACAAAACTCGAAGGAATGTGTTTACAAAAAAATACCGTAAGTCAGTACGACGCGGTTCAGAATGCTGCAGAGAAATTGGTCCCTAGCTCAAATACAGTGTTTATGTTTATAAGTCACCGAAGCTGTATTAAGGGATACGGATATTTTATGTTATGATAGTACATGTTTCATGTATGATTTCAATCGTTGTCAACGTTGAAAACATAGAGCACTGCTACACAGGACGCGAGCTTGCATAAGCGCCACAGCCTCCAACAGGTGAATGAGCTGTTTTTAATCTTATTCTGAATGACCTTAAATGTCTACATAAATGTAAACATATAGAATTTTCTTTTCTGTCAGCACATAGTTCATGTAAAGTTGTCATCTTCATTAAGCTTACATCCTGTATAGTTTTCGGCTACTCTACCAGCACATGGGCGTTGGCTGCTAGTATAATCTTAAGGTAATAATGCAGCTGCACTATATTGAGTGAAGTGTTCTGGCATGATTGAATGAATGACCTGTTCTTACCTTTTCCCAATTACCACTTGGTGGACGTGGTCAGGTGGGCTGGTTTTCCGTTGTAATCCTGAGATGTCATCGCTAAAAATAAGAAAGAAAATTTCAATAATGCTTCGATTATCACTCAGGTGTTTTTGTTTTCCAAAGAAAGAGCGCAAGTTTTAAAAGAAAGATCACAAGAACTCACTTTGGCAGCTAAGCAAAATTTGTAAAGTACATGAAAAGCTACTAAAAGCGACTGTCCCAATTGGGACAGTCGCAATCGCATGATAAGTTAATCTACAACTTCAATGTCAGTCACAAGATTTCAACATTTTAAGGCTAGTGTATTCTAACATTTGAATGCTCGCAGTGGCTCAATTCGTTACGGAAGCTGATTAATAAGACTGGTGCTATTACTAGTGCCGAAATATCAATCAGCAAGTATGTCAAGGAAACAGCTGCCTCAGGCAGATCACCGTTCAGGCACATATGCTTACCTGCAATGTCGTGGTGGCCTAACACTGCTATAACTTGCGTTCCGTTTCTCATCAGAGCGCTTAACGACACACACAAACAAACGATACTTGGCGCGCTTCCACCACCCTGGCGGGGCAGTATGCTCGCTCGAAAGCGCTCGAAATTCGGGTGGATTAGCCGAATTAGAAACGCGACATCTCGGCATGTTCGTCATGCCTGACCAACCTGCCGCATCACATCCGAGTCGCTAGGTTGTTTCTTTTAGTTCCAAAAGTTGGCCAGAGACCTCGAAGCGTATCGCCGTCCCGTAAATGGGCTGTCGGCAACGACCTGCCGGCCCCATTGGAGGACACGTCAATCATTGTTCTCTTTTCCTCAACAGCCAATGGAAAGCACCAGCCAGCCCTGGCGGAAGCACCGGGGTAAGGAGGGGGGGCCCTCTCGACGACACTGACGAATGGCCGACGAAACGCAAGCGCACCACCAGACGCCGTGTCGAGGAAGCAGAGCCTTCGCGAAGCACGACAGCCGGCCAGAAAGCTCAGCGGGCAGAGTGAGTTTTATTGCCGCTCTAGTCGAGCTGTTGAAAGAGAAAGAGGCCAAACCTGGCTGTGCTTCGCGGGAAGTGGTTTTCCGTTGCACTGTCTTTCCCGCCCACTGCTACCAGTGGGATGGTATTTTTTATTTATATTTATTTTAATTTTATTTCTATTTGTAACGTACTGCGAACAACGTACAGGTTCAAGCACAGTGGAAACAACATTGAAACGCGCATGAAGAATAAGGCAATACATTTCAATCAGTGAGAGAATCACTTTGTTACGGCAGAGAGGTCCAGTTGTTAGTAGCACTTGGGAAAAAAATAAATATTTGAAAACTTACTCTTTTAACGAGCTGATTTCGCGGATGTGTCGCTCATATGCGTATATGAAGAGACTTGTGTGGACTACCGCCCTCTTGTGTAATGAGCGACCGTACTATAGTTACTGGACTACGCTTTCGGAGCTAATACTCGTAATTGAAAGAATGACTTCTGACGGTGAATCTAAACATTTCTTTCATTTTCAATTCATTTGACCCTTAGCCATTGGTCGGCACGAAGCTGTGGTCGCAATATCGCCGGTACATCAGCCACTTGACGGAGTGGATGACACAACATGAATGAACTAAAAAAACAATTATTTGGAAGTTTGAAAACTGCACAGAGCGTTACGAGAGATGACTTTGTGCAGGGCTCCGGAGTAATTTTGACCACCTGGCGTTCCTTAACGTGCACGAGCTTTTTTTGCATTTCAACTCCAAACGGAATGCTGCCACCATGGCCGGGTGTTTAACCTGAGACCTTGCGCTCAGCAGCGTAGCGGTAAAGCCACTCGGTGTGACCGAATGAATTTAATAAAATCTGAGAGTAATACTAATGTTAATCATGGGAACGCATTGCGAACGCAACATGGAGAGAAAGGAATCCTTACAACGGCTGCGAATCCTTACAAAATATGGCTCATGTTTCTTCTGTCTTTAAGCTCTACAAAAAAAAAAAAATAACAGCCGTGCTTTTGCGAATACGAATGCGACATGAATTGTTTTCACTTGATCAAAAAGTATATATATATATATATATATATATATATATATATATATATATTTACGTTGCTCTCATGAGAAAGTCTGCAGCCGTCGCGGTGCATTAATTAAAGATACGTTTGCATCAAACATCGAAGGACTGCATGCTTGTTGTAGATATTCGGCGTTGACGGAGTGTCTTGGAATTTCGTGCGAAGGATTTGCACATCGCTCGATTGGTCTCGACTGGACTCATCACAGTTTTACGCATATAGGCTTTGGAACGGGACGATGGTGGCGAAAGAACGCTTTGCACCTTGTAAAAGAATCCAATGGAACACAAGTGAAATGAAGAAATAAACTCAATGACCTTCTGTTTTCTCCACGTTTCACGCGGTATGCATCGAGTCTCCCCGTAAACATGTTCAGCAACTAAATGTGTGATTGTTGGAGTGGCTCACTGCGCGCTACAGATGGCATGTCTACAGTTGCGGATTATATAATGCCAGATTTAATAGAGCGCGGTATGAAGCAATTTTTCTCGCAAGAATCTGTTAAATCTTAATGTTTTCTTGCAAAGAAAGCATCAGCTTGGGCTAGTTTGGTTGATGTTCATCACAGAACATCTCCGAACTTTGAAAGCTGCCCTCTCTATGGTTTTTATTGCGTCATCCTTTTTGGTAGCTTTAGCGCTTCAAAAACATGAAGGTGTGTTTTCTCACAGATCTTCCTCCGTTCTTGTGTCCTGCATGGGTTCTGTTATGAAGAGGCGCCTCATTCCGGGCCCTCTCAGTGGTTATTGTCACATACCAAGGCGCGTCATCGACGATTATTTCCGTGAAATACTTGCTTGACGTAACGCCGATAGAACACGTCACGCAACTTCTATACGTCCAGTAAAGGGTGGAAATTACAAAATATTTATAATTAATGTTTTTAAAATACAGACGACAAATATTGAAGGAGATGAGGGCATTACACTTAATATTACGCTGGTTAACGAGCCTTTGGATTCAAGTTGTTCTCCTCGAGTCATCACAACTTTTCCGAACGCAAATTAGATACCTTATACTAGTAAATGGTGCCTTTGAAAAAGGTTAAATGCCTTGCTTTATAGAAGAGTCATCCCTGATGTGCGCCTTCAGAATATCACAGAACGTAAACTTTGTGCATATGTACACGCATATGTGTACATATATACATTTTTATATATCATAAATGCATATTATCTATATGAATTAACTCTTCTGTGTAATCAGTACAAGCATGGGACGTCGGGAAAACCGCTCAAACTTGGCAACAAACAACGGCAGGAACTTAGCGCTGGCGTCGCACTCAAGGATGGCGCACAACTGTGATCACTCTTGAAGCACTCTTGTAAGGATGCCCTTGTAAGCATTCTCAATGTTGCTAGCCATCTTGACTATCGCTGAAATTGGCATTGCATGTAAGTGTTATTTTGTATATTTTCACAGCCTCTCTGTATACTTATAAGGCAACCAAGAACACAATGAAATGAATTCGCGACAACACGTGCAAAGTAAATACTGTGTTAGCTAGATAGATGAATGCAGACATCTATTAAATTACCGTGTAAAATCATTCTTTCAGAGCAATCTGTTGTCTTTCATAGCTCACGGCATAGTCCCTACTGTGTAATATATATATATATATATATATATATATATATATATATATCATATTTTTCTCGGCGCACATTATTGGAGTACGCTGATACGCTGACTTGAGGCAGGTTGAGATCAACGTGAAATTACATTCGTAGCCTGAGTATTCGTGGCCATGGTACATCGAGGCATCGCTATAGGAAAATCTAGCAACTATAGACATGAATTCCCCAACTGCAGAACATTTGAATGTTGTAATTGTCATTCACCTGAGGTGTATTAATTTTTTGTTTTTTGCATAGAACCTCCTCCACCATACGGAACTTCACAAA
Source organism: Dermacentor albipictus (assembly GCF_038994185.2). NCBI lineage: Eukaryota > Metazoa > Arthropoda > Arachnida > Ixodida > Ixodidae > Dermacentor > Dermacentor albipictus. The sequence continues at coordinate 56,680,063 of NC_091824.1, read as the reverse complement.
ACTAATTTGATAAACGAGAGAAAAAAAATGCGTACAACTGGGTATATATATGTTAGTCAGGAGAAAATGCACGCAATAAGCAATATTTGAGAAACAATGGTGGCGGGGGACTTCGGATTAATTTTGACTTCCTGCGGTTATTTAACGGTTATTTAAAGTTCTCCCAAGGCACAACACAGAAACAGTTTAACGTATTTTTTTCTTTTTTTTTCTCTCTGCATTATGTCCTAATAGGAGTGCCGTCACTACGGCGGTGAAAGTGGAACAGGTGGTCACGTGCTCAGCCCCAAAATGCCGTAACCACAGAGATTTTTTTTTTTTATTGAGATGAATGTTAGGAGAGGTTGGCGCCTTTATGGTGGCACCGGCTACTCCTTGTCACTTGGCAAAGGAAAACAAGTTTGCGTAAAAAGGGAGAATAGCGACACGAAAGATGGCACTCAGTAGAACACTCAGTAGAACACTGGATGAATAAAAAATATACAGTCCAACAGTATATGAGTCGCAAAGTTCTGTGCATAAGTCCAGTCCACGTACGCATATATAAAGTCAGATATTTAGAACAGCCATAGCACACAACACATGTAATGCACTGCTAGTACAGAACAGTATTATACATATTGCATAAAAGTTGCGATCGCCTCATAAACCAATTATGAATCACGAACAACGTTTATCTTACTCATTTAGCGCATTCGGATCATCTGATGCCTAATATTTTCCCAAAATGTTGGTCTCCTCTAAAAACTTTTTCAGAGCAAGAAACGCTCTTTTTTGAAGGCCCGCAGTTGGCCATGGTCCAAGTATTTTTTTTAGAGTGAAAGGTCTCCTGTCTAATATCAACAAATTTGCTTGCAGTACCCTTCTTTGTGGATTGTATTTAGTGCACTCGAGGAGAAGATGATGCACATCTTCGTCTGTATGGCCACAAGAACACTGTGGACTAGAGACACGTTTTATCCTGTACAGGAAGTGTTTAGTGAATGCAGTACCAAGACGCAGGCGGTGTACCAATGTTTCAAATTTTCTGTTGTCTCTTAGATTTCCCGGCATTGTTAAGTTTATACATGGGTCTATAAAGTATAACTCAGAGTTTTTAGTTTGCTGATCAAACCAGGTAGTTTTGCTGAGGCGACAAGAAATCTGTCTCAGGAGCAGACGGACTTCACTACGCAATAGAGGAAGATTGGTTGTCTCCACGTTATTGTGCGCCCGATTCGCAGCTGCGTCCGCTGCAGTATTTCCAGGAATATTGCAGTGCCCAGGTATCCACTGGAATGCAATTACGTGGTTCAGTGCGCTTGCTTGTGTAAGTTCTTTGAGTGTCTCATACAATAGCAAAGTGTTCAAAGAATTTTTCTTATTGCTCTGTAGTAATGCGAGAGCGGCTTGCGAATCGCTAAAGATAACCCATTTTTGCGAATGTTCTTTTGATGCTATGAACCGCAAAGCACACAGGATTGCAAACAGTTCTGCCACGGTGGAAGATGTCTCTCGGGATAATTTAAATGTTTGCTCTAGCGCTAAATGTGGAATGACGAATGCTGAAGTCGAGGAATTTTTATGACACGAACCATCTGTATAAACGTGTATGTACTGGGGATATAAGGAGTGAATTTGGAAGAGTGCCAGTTGTTGGGCGGCTACTATGAACATGTCTCGCTTAGATATAATCCCGTCAACCGATAATTCTATTTTAGGACATGTTAACATCCAGGGAGGGTAACAAACATCCACTTTGCATATTTCTAACCTTGGTGATAATGCTTTATGTTCTCGAACAACATCGTGAATTTTGCTTTTGTTTCTTTCGGTACGCGCGAGGTTTAATGGATGATTCTCGTGTTGGGTTAAGATGCGATAAATATGTCGGCATGTTTCAACTGTTCGTATGACTGGAAATGGTGGCTGACGAGCTTCAGCAATTACTAAAGAACTCGAGGTAGCCTGCGGAACCCCAAGACACACTCGCAGCCCTCTTGCCAGTAAACGTTGAAGGCGTTCCTCAGAAGATTGCGATAAACCATGGAGAATAGGAGCCGAGTAAGCAATTTTTTGTTTTATGAGTGCGTTATGAACTTGTAGTAGCGAAGAGACTGATCCCCCCCACGTTGTACCTGCGAGTCGCCGAAGTACGTTTATTACTGCATTGGTCTGCTTTTCAATTGCGCGGATGTGTGAAGCCCATGTTAGCTGGCGGTCAAGAATAATTCCAAGAAATTTATGCTCTTTCACGCACATCAAAGTTTGTCCATTAAGCTTAAGTTGGAAATTATTCAGCTGTCGTCTAGTAAAAGGAAGTACGGCTGTCTTTGCGTATGAAAGACTCATGCCTCTTTCTTTTAAAAAGGTGTCGATAATGTCAAGTCCCTCTTGCAGCGTTGTTTGAATGTCTTGTATATGAGATCCAGAGGCCCATATGCAGATGTCATCTGCGTACAGCGAATACTGTAGACCAGACGGGAGCTTTAGTGGCAAGGCTGCCATGACGCAGTTGAATAAAAACGGACTGAGAACACTGCCCTGCGGAACGCCCTGTGTGATGCTGTGATAATTACTCGCGCCTTCGATTGTTTCCATAAATATTTTTCTGTCTTTCAAGAAATTTGATACCCATCGTAGTGCTCGACCGTGTAGGCCAAGCTCTAACATACCAGCAAGGATGTGTATGTGACTTACAGTGTCAAATGCTCTTTGAATGTCTAAAAATACTGCTACTGTCACATTTCCGCAACTTCGTTCATGTTCGACGCATGTGGCAATGTCTAATACTGAATCCATTGTACACCGATTTTGTCGAAAACCGGTCATGTAATTGGAAAACATATTTGTGTGTTCACACCACCACTGCAGTCGACAGTCTATCATCTTCTCCATTAGTTTGGAAAAACAGCTTGTGAGGCTGACGGGTCGGTAGGAGTCAAGACTAAGGGGAGTCTTTCCTGGTTTTAGTACTGGAGTTACCCGGGCTAATTTCCATGAATCTGGCAGAGTCTCTCTTATCCAGATGTCATTATATATCTCCAAAAGAGCCATTCTTCCTACAGGACCTAGGTTCTTTAACATCGTATACGTGACACCATCTGGGCCTGCGGTTGTCTTTGTACGGCATGACGACAGAGCACATGTCAATTCATTTAGACTAAACTCACAGTCAAGTTGAGGATGTTGGGACATGAAGCACGCACAAACTTTCTGTTCTGCTAGTGTTATCGAACTTGTAAATTGTAGGCAAGTGAACGGAATTCCTGGTCTGGATATAAGCTGGCAGAATTCGTCAGCAACAGATGTTTCCGGAGTGCTTCGAGCTACGGCAAGGGCTCGGAAGGGATGACTCTGGGCAACTGGACCAGTAAAAGATCGGACAACTGACCATATTCTGGGAACTGGAGTAAAGGGAGACAACGACGCGCAGTATTCTCGCCACCTTCTCGTACCTAATTTTTGTAAGCGTCTGCGTGAAGTTGACCGAACTTTCTGTGCCATCTTGTAGTCATCCAGCTTTCCACTGCGGCGGTAAGCCCGTTCTGCTCGTCTTCTAATTGCTCTTAGATATTCATATTCCCCGTCGACTGCAGCGTATTCATTTGGAACAGTGACTTGCTTTGTGCAGATCTCGTAAGACTCACACAAGATATTTGCAAAACTTTGAAAGCTTGGATTTTCGCCCAATGAGTTACTCAAGTGGTGACGAAAACTTTGCCAATTAGTATATTTTGAGTAGCGCCGGGTCCCCTCCATCCGTATGAGGCGATGTTTTACCAGGATCGGAAAATGATCACTACCGTGCGTTTCTATGTCCGTTGACCATTCAACGCCATCAAGAAGGTCTTGTGAGCAGAGCGTGACGTCTATACAGCTTGAGTAACGAAACCCCCGCAAGAACGTTGGAGAGTTGTCATTTAACACGATAAGATTACTTTTTTCTGCAGCAGCCTCTATTATGCTTCCACGGGAATCGTTATATTCACTGCCCCAGATGACGTTATGTGCGTTGAAGTCCCCACAAACCAGCACATGTGAGTTTGCGATACCAAACACATTCACCAAGCTGTCTACTGATATTTTGCTAGCACATTGTAGATAAAGACTGATCACTGTGACACTTGTATTTCTGAAAGATATCTTGCATGCTACAAACTCCGGTATGTTTAAATCGCTCGACTGTATTAAATAGGACGGCAGGTCCTTTCTCACACATAACATCGCTCTGCTATTTCCAGCGATGCGCGATGATTTATATATAACATAGTTTGAAAGACGAAAGTCATCTCTTACGCCTGCCTCCTGTATACATAAAACAGGAAAGTTATGTTGAGCTAGTAGTTTGCGAAAATCAGCTGACTTGTTTCGAAGGCTATTAGCATTCCACTGAAATACGAAAACATTGTTGTAACGATTATTCATCGTAAGCCTGCCGTGGGGCTGTTGGTGGTTGTGGAAGCACCAACGATTCCATAGAAAGCAGTGCTTTTACCTCTGGTAGGTTGTTTGCTTGTGGAATGGCACTTAGAATTGCACGCAGAGCTGTGAATAGCATGGGCAGGATCATCTGGGCTACGGGTAAAGACGCGTAATCACGAAACGACGCTGAAGCTCCATGCGCGCTCGAAGCAGGTCGCTGAAGAATTGACTGAGATGGTCGCTGGGATGACTGTTGTGGTTGAGGCGAATGCTGAGGTAGTCGCTCAGATGTTAACCGAGGTTGCTGTGTCGATGGCTGAGTGCGTTGCTGAGAAGGTCGGCGAATTTCACTCGAAGCCTGGGCAAGGTGAGTAGCATTCTCTGAAGGTGGATCATGCCGCTCGCTGTCAGAACGTTGTCGACCTGAGTGCTTTAGGGCTGCAGAATAGCTCATATGGACCGCTTGCTCTTTTTTTTTGTTAGGATTTGGAGGCGCACATCTTACAGCATCAAGGTTGGGTGGGGGCGCATTACGAGGAGGCAGCCTTCCATATTTTAACTCATGTCTGCGCAACCTTGAGGCAGCTCTGCTCTGAGGGCACCCGGAGTAGGAAGCTGTATGGTTTCCGCCACAGTTGGCACACTTTGGCTGACACACAGACTTGCACTCTGAATGGTTGTGGTCTTCTGAGCATATCTTGCAGCGACGCTGACTGCGGCAGTTCTTCGATAGATGTCCAAATCTCTGGCAGTTGTAGCATCTTAGAGCAGGGCCATGATATTCTTCTACGGGGTGGCTCGTGAAACCTAAATGCACTCGTTGCGGCATTGGTTTGTCTTCTCTGAAATGGAGGATGACGGTTCTCAGAGGGCGTGATTCTACCGCTCCGTCTTCTTGGCGATTGTAGCGCGCCTGACGACGGGCAGATGTCACTCCAAAATCCTTCAGGAAGTCAACCAGTTGTTCTTCCGTATACTCAATTGGCACATGGCGTATCTTGCCAACATTCTTGGTATAAGACGCCGGAATGAATGGCTTGACTTCCAAACCAGCAACTTCGCTCATCGACAGTAGATGTCTTGCAGATGAGACTGAAGTGACGTTGACAGAGAAACTTCCATCTCTATTCACGCGGAAAGACTGCACTTTTTTCTTTTGCCACAGAGACAATTTCCGACGCAGCGCGATTTGGATTCACTTGCCAGAAGTTGCGTCCTTCCTGTGATGGTCGAAAAACAACTGGAATTCCCTCAGGCCGCTTCTTTTTATACGTTACCAAGGAGAACGGCGTTTCATCGCAGTCAATATCTTCATCGTCACTTAGATCATAGGTAGATGTTCTGTCGTCGTCAACCCGTGGTTTCTTGGCTTCACTTTCGCTGGTCTCAGCCATATTCACTGAAGGTGCGCTGGTAGGTAGGGTGGCGTTGAAAACTAGCGTCGCCGGCTTGATGACATTGGGCGCTTGTTGTGGCACTTCCGAATGCGGCGTCGATTCTGCGGCACTCATGCGCCTAGGAACGCGCTGTCGGACATATGGCTCGTGCCGGTGTTCTTTGCTGCCTACCGCCGTGGTAGGCGTAGATGCGCTGCGGAGCGCAGCCAAACCACGCGATATTGTGCGTGATCTGTAGCACACAGGAATCCCACGGGATGTCTGTTCTCCCTGGACAACAGTGAAGTCTCAACACAGCACTGATTCTTCGAAGAAAACAGAAAATAATATCTCACCGAAGAAGCAGCGGCCACTCGGAGGGACTTCTTCTTCAATTCTCCACCACAGAGATACCATGGTGGCTACGTTGGGATGTTACCGAGCAATATATCTGCAATGCAACAGCGCCGTAGACGTGGCTTTTCTGTCGTCAGAGCACACAATGGAACGCCCTCGGTACGCCTGCACGTCGCTGCGGGCATTGATGATGCAATTTTGATAATGTCGACGACTGTAACGAGAGTGTAGCCCAGTTGAGTACCGTGGAAAACTATGACGTGCTTTACTACTTGAATTTCGAAACCTGTACTTGCGGAAGGACTTACAATGCGCTACACTTAAAAGAAAGGAACTTATTTTGTATATTGTAACAGTATTAAGATTTTAGTTTACTTTCTATCCGTATGGGTGTATTCACACAGCAAGCGTCATGAAAAGGCACTGCAGTCCCTAGGGGACATAACTTGCATGACATGTTCTCCGCTTTGATGGGACATGTGTCAAAAGGAAGTGTAGCATGAATGCTTCACCTTTTGGTGCGCGACAGCATAATCGTCGTCGTCGTCGTCAGTATAGCATGTACACTGTCAGGACGAGAACCCCTCCCAACGATTTCCAATTACCCCTATGTCGTGTCAGCCGGCTCCAGCCAACGCCTGCAAATTTCTTACTCTTGCAATAACGAATTCTTTACCGTCCCCGACTGCATTACCGTCTCCCCGCACCCATTCTCTTAGTGTAAGATACCACCGATTATCTGATTCACGTATGACATCACCCGGCCAATTGCACTTATGTTTTAACTCTGTACAGAAAAATCAGCAACACCATTTTTTTTTCTCTGATCCACATATAAGGTCGTTTTCCTGTCTCTTAACCTTATGCGGCATCATTTTCTGTTCCGTCGATTGTTGCGCATTCCAAAGTTTATTGAGGATTGTTACATTTCAAGTTTCAAGTTTCAGCTTAATACTGAAGTAGAACTGACCAGCTGCACACTTTATTTTATCAGAGACATCAATAAGCTCCTGCACTTGACTCGGGTGGGCTTGCCATTTGCGCTACAACCCATTTCTATTCGTCTGAAGTTTTCCTTCTCATGCTCGGAATCTCCAGAAAATATACGATCCCTGGATAACGGTTTAATTTATTTATTTATTTATTTATTTATTTATTTATTTATTTATTTATTTATTTATTTATTTATTTATTTATTTATTTATTTATTTATTTATTTATTTATTTATTTATTTATTTATTTATTTATTTATTTATTCAGATACCTCCAAGGCACAGGAGAAGTCACAGGAAGGAGTGGGATAAAAAAAAAACCGTTATAATGCAGCAAAAAGAAAACAATATGGTATACAGCAACGAAAAAGCGTAGGTTTAGGCGATATGCAATATCAGATTAGTAACAAGGTAGATTAGGTAAACACATAGTTTTCAGGGGCAGTTTCAAATAAACACGCGTCAGAGATGTCGGTAACAGAGGTGGGCAGGTGGTTCCAATCGCTAGCCGTCTTTGGCATGAAGAGAGAGAGAGAGAAGAATACAGGAAGGCAGGGATGTTAACCAGTCAATAGTCTGGTTGGCTACCCTACACTGGGGGAAGGGAGAAGGGGAAGAGAAAGAAGGGAGAGAGAAGGTGTAGGTACGCGTACGGACAGCACTTCAGTTAAAGTCGCTCGAGCAAACCAGAAGTTCTGAGAAAACACAAAAGTGCCTTCACTGCCTTCTGAGCCGATGATCGGTCGGGACGGTGCTCTAATATTGTCTGTTCACTCAGAGGACGATCGTCTAGTTTCCTCAATGTGTCGGACAAATACTGTCTTTGGGCTTGAAATTGAGGACAATGGCACAATATGTGGTCAATGTTCTCCTCGCATGCGCAAACATCACATGCAGGACTATCAGCCATTCCAATTAGTGCTGAGTAGGCATTCGTGAAGGCCACTCCAAGCCATAACCGACACAGAAGAGACGCTTCACGCCGGTGCACACCGGCTGGAGGTCTGAGTTGAAGTGATGGGTTTAGTCGGTGCAGTCTTGTGCGTCTTGTATGTACATTATTCCACTCTGCTAAGGAGATCGTGCGTGCCAGAATGCCAAGTTGTCTCGCGGCGTTGGTCCTTGAGAGCGGAATGGGGACGCAGCGGTCTTCTTGGTTTGACGTCCGAGCTGCTTTATCGGCGTCTTCATTACCAATGATACCGCAATGACCTGGTATCCACTGAAAAGAGATATCATGGCCTTTTTCTCCTAAGTGATGGACAAGTTCCGCGATTTCGCACGTGAGCTGATCGTGAGTTCCATGTCGGAGAAATGAATGCACACATTGCAAGGCCGGCCTGGAATCGCAGAAGACTGCCCATTTTCTAGGACTTTCAGTATTTATCACTTCAAGCGCGTCGCGGAGAGCCGCGAGCTCTGCAGCTGTAGACGTAGTGACATGGGAAGTGTTGAACCGCTTGGTTATTCTCATTGCTGGTATAACTACAGCGCCGCCGGAACTGGTTGATGTAGTTGATCCATCAGTGTAGACGTGTGTGCAGTCGCTGTATTTCTCGTACAAGAGAAATAAAGTTAGTTGCTTGAGCGCTGATGATGGCAAGTCCGACTTTTTCTGAAGTCCTGGGACTGTAAGGTTCACTTGAGTACGGCGCATACACCATGGAGGAATAGAAGGCCTTGCCGCAGGTGTGCAACCTGACCTGAAAGAGTCATGGTGCGCGAAGACAGTCGCACTGAATGTCGTGTGGGGCCTATCTACTGGGAGACTTGCTAGGTGGTGGGTAGGGTTCCGGGCGAAGTGTCTTAGGTGCACACGCATTGTTTCAATGCTAATGTGCGTTCTAATAGTGAAATCTTGAGCCACTGCAATAACTTCAGTCGTTGACGCACTCCGCGGTAGACCGAGACATATCTTGAGTGCTTGGGCTTGGATGCTTTGGATTATGTTCAGGTTAGTTCTGCAGGTGTTGGACATGACAGGTAGGCTGTATCGCAGGAATCCAATAAAGAGGACCCTGTACAGTTGCAGCATAGAGTGTATTGGCACTCCCCAGGTCTTTCCTGCAAGGAACTTAAACATATGGCAAATTCCTGTCAGTCGTTTTTTCACATAATTCACATGAGGGGTCCAGGAGAGATTTTTGTCAAGGACCACCCCTAAAAATCTGTGACTCGTGCTGTACGAGATCATGTGTCTGTCGACAGATATCATGTATGGCGACATTGATTTCCTGGTAAATGCCACCGCTGCGCACTTCTCGTATGATATATGAAGTGCTTGTTCTCGAAGGTAGGATGATGTCAAAGTAGCTGACTTTTGAAGCCGCGCGCGAAGCTGCAGTCGCGTCACAGCCGACGTCCAAATGCAAATGTCGTCGGCATAGATGGAGAGCCTAACAATGCCTGGCAGGATGTCGGTGAGTCCAATGAGTGTTAGACTGAAGAGCGTTGGGCTGAGTACTCCGCCCTGAGGCACCCCACGGTTACTGTAATGCTGGGAGGTCGGGCCATCCTCGGTAAGTACGAAAAAGGATCTCGTATGTAGATAGCTACGTATCCAAATATATACTTTGCCGCCAAGTCCTACTGCCTCTAACGCGTTCAAAATCGCTTCGTGCGTTACGTTATCGTACTCTCCTTTAACATCCAGAAACAGGGCAGCAGATAATCTTTTGCAGGACTTCTGGTGCTCGACGTACGTCACCAAGTCGATAACGTTGTCTATGGAAGAACGGCCCCGCCTGAAACCGGCCACTGCATCTGGGTATACCTGGTAATGTTCGAGGTACCATTCTAGCCGTGCTAGAACCATCCTCTCCATTAGTTTTCCGATGCAACTGGCAAGCGCAATTGGTCGGTATGATGCAATGTCTACAGGCGACTTGCCAGGCTTGAGCAGTGGAATTATGCGACTGGTCTTCCATTCTTGGGGAACCGTACCTGTCCGCCAGGAGCTGTTGAATAGGAGCAGGAGCACTGTTCGAGCCTCATCACCCAGATTACACAGGGCACGGTAGGTTATACCGTCGGGGCCTGGTGAAGATGAACGCTTGCACAAGGCCAGTGCAGCTTCGAGCTCGTCCATGGAGAAAGGACTATCCATGCGGGAGTCGCGTGAAATCGGTGAGTGGCGGAGCGTCGATGTTCCAGCGCAACTAGTTTCGCCAGCAATCCTCCTGCAGAAAGCTTCCGCTACGTCAATCTCGCTGCATTGTTGGTGAAGGGCCAAAGACTTAAAAGGGTGGCGCTGCTGAGGGGTTCCACGGAGACCACGAACAGTTCTCCATATGTGAGACAATGGTTTTCGTGGATCCAAAGATTCGCAGAATGATTTCCATCTTTGTGATGCAAGTTTGTCCATGCGACGCTGAATTTTCTTTTGAGTTCTTCTGGCCAACCTCAAGTCATTTACAGACTTCGTGCGCCTGTATCTTCGCTCTGCACGACGACGAATTGCACGAAGCTTCTCTAGCTCAATGTCGTATTCGGTGCGTGTGGACGTTCTCGGAAGTGAATGTTTCGCAGCCTCTAGGGCACCTTTTATGTTGTCCTCTAGGCTAGTGGCCAAGTCATCACGACAGCCGTCTTCGACAATTGACTTGAACATTGGCCAGTCGATGCATTGTGTGACGGCGGCTAACCTGGAGTCCGTCAACCCTTCAACCCTAAGATAAGTGGGTAGGTGGTCACTTCCCCGCGTTTCAATATCCGGAAACCACCTGACCTTTCTAGTGAAGGAGCGTGAAACAAAGGTCAGGTCCAGGCAGCTACAGTAGGCAGTTCCACGTAGAAAGGTGGGGCTTCCATCATTTAACAAGCATAGTTCTTGTTCGGAGGCAAATGACACTAATCTTCTGCCTCTCGAGTTTATCTTAGAACTTCCCCAGAGATGGTGGTGGGCATTAAAATCTCCAGTAATCACCAAAGGCTGCGGAGTCGCTGTGGTGATTCGCCGTAATCTCTCGCAGTCCAACCGACTTGAGGGCGATATGTAGGCTCCAATTAATGTGAAAGTGAGCTTGCCTTTCCTCACTGTCAGACAGACGTATTGGTTTTCTTGGTCAGGCGACACTGGGTGATGGACATACGTAAGATCACGTCGCATGAATACGATGATCTTGCTGCATTCTCCGTGGGTGGCGGACATGAAACATTCATACCCGGACAGTCTGATGTTATCTGATAGGGGCTCGCAGATGACGATGACTGGGAACTTATTCGTGAACACAAACTGTCGAAAGTCCGACATGCGTGACTTCAGTCCTCTGGCGTTCCACTGAAATATCGACGCGTTTCGGACTTCGTCACGAAACGACGGCTTCTGGAGAGCCATGATTTTAACCAAGAGCTGCAAGTACTGGACTCAAAGTGTCCAGCACCTGTAGTGCGCTTTGCGCAGACGAAGACTTCATGTTGGTAAGTATACCGCGAATGGCACTCATGAGCGACCGCAGAATGTTGATGACCTGGAGATCATCAGCCAGCGTCGCTTCAACAGTGGCAGAAGCCGTTGAAGCCGGTGCGTTTTGAGGTATCTTAGCAGGGAGGTGTGCCCTCGGTAGCTCAGGCCATTCTTCAGGACGGGCGAGGCTCTCCTCTTTGTTCGCTTTCCTTGTATCTGTCTTGGTGGCGCAGTGCGGAGATGCGGCAGCCCTTCTGACTGTAGCTGGTGTGTACCTATCTTCAGTTGCGGAATTTCTTGAACGTTTTCGGTGTCGATGCCGACGTCGCCGAACAGCGGTAGCAGCCTCTCGATGCGTCGAATTGTCGCGCACCATGCGTTTTAGAATCGTGAATTCCTTCCGCATCCGCGGGCAATCCTTTGATGAGGCCTTGTGAGGACCACTGCAGTTCGGGCACTTTAGAACATGTGTGCTGCAGGCGTCTTCTGAATGGGACTCAGAGCACCGCGGGCACACTACACTGTTCACGCAGACACCCTTCACGTGGCCAATCTTGCAACATTTGAAACACTGGAGGGGCTTTGGTACGAATGGTCGTACTGGATGGCGGACATGTCCTACTTTGACGTGGGAAGGAAGGCTGTCTCCTTCAAACATAATCTTCACACAGCGTGTGTTTCCCAATCTGGAAATTCTTGTAATGGAATTGCCTTCTGTCGTTGGCTTTATCAGCGTTGGCAAGTCGTCATTAGGAATGGCAACGTCGACGTCATAAATGACGCCCGCAGTACCATCGCCGCCTGTAGGGATCATTGATCGCACCTTTACGTTGTCGATATCAGTTATATTTCGTAGGTGTTGTAGGGCACTACGATGTAGCACATCAACTGCCAGGACATTTTTTCCGCGGGTTTATTCGCACGTCTTTAATCTCATTTGGTGCGATTCTCTCGAGTAAGGAAGAGAGGACCTGCCTGTTGAGGAGCCGCAAATTGGTCGCCGGGTCCACGGGCATAAAGAGCACAGTGTGCGGCCAGCGCAGCGGTGCACTCTTCACGGTAGAAGCACTTGGCGACGAAGATGCCTGCAGTAGTCTTCTTTTCGCTGATCTACTCATCACGACCTGGAAGTCATCGTCCGACGAGTCGTAGCTGTCCGAACATATCTCAGTGTCCTCGCTGTCGGTATCGCTTGACGCACTTCCACGTTTCCTGGACGCTAGCCGACCTGACGGCTGCACACCAGGAAAGACCGCGGAGATTTCTTCATCCATTACCGCAAGGAGGGAGCGGCAGCTCCCAGAAATGCAGGGAAACAAAGCGAAAAAGCGGAGACAAAAGCACAAGCGTTCTATTGGCATGATTCTTTGGCATGAAAGATTTAAAGTACCTTATGGCGATGATCTATATAGCCTGTCGATATGAATGATGGCTCAGAGAGAAGATCCCCGTTTAGCTGATAAGTACGGTAATAAATTTGTGAAAGGTTAGCATTCGCGAGAGTTTTCTACGAAGGGAAAGACTAGAAAGGTTCAAGGTACGTTTCTTTGAAGTTACATTAGCAGTGTGGGAGAAGTTACAGAATATGAAAACGGGGCTGCGATTCTGTACCGATTCTAAATAATTAGTAACGGTTTCGAGACCCGGGTCCCACACAGAGCATGCGTATTCTAATTTATATCGCACTAGGGCTTTGTAGATTAGTAGCTTTAATGAAGATGGAGTCATAGAGAACTTACGCCACATGTAACCAAGCATACGCTTAGCATTGTTAACAACATAATCGAACATGCCGTTGCCATGAAAAACTAGCAGTTATATAAACACCTAAATATTTATAAGTTGTTACTTGTTCAAGTACAGAGCCTGAAATATGGTACGCACTAAGATTCGCAATAGGAGATCTGTGTGAAACACGCATAACCTTAAATGTTTTAGTATTCACTCTCATGAGCCAAGTGTTACGCCAACTAGATACCCCACCTAAATCGCAGTGAAGTATGGTCGGGTCTGAAACAGAAGTGATTACTCGGTAAATGACGCAGCCGTCTGCGAAAGCCTGATTGTCGACTTAATAGAATTTGGCAGACCAATAATATAAGGAATAATAACGGCCCCAGCACCGAACCTTGAGGTACGCTTGAGGTACCAGAACATGGTGAACAATCAGCGTTATTACCAGTGACGAATTGAGTTATATAATGCAAAAAACGTTCAATCCTTAAAAGAATGCCAGGGTAACTATTCACTTTGCTAAAATTTATACAAGTATTTAGTCATTAACAACATCGAATTCTTTCTCAAAATTTAAGAACATGCAGTCAATGAAAAGTCCCTTGTCTAATATGTCAAATAAGTCGTGGGAGGAAAGAAATGAGCTGCGTTTAACAGGAAAATGATTTTTGAAAGCCATGCTGATGAGAAAAAAATGAAAGAATGATTTTCAAAAAACTTAACCAAATTACAATATATGACATGTTCAAACATCTCGCATGGGATGCTCGTTAACGATATGGGTTTGTAATTCGTGGCGCAATGAATATCACCACATTTTATTATTGGTAACACCATACCCATCATTCAGTCCCGAGGCAACTGTCCTAAATCCAAAGACAGCGAAAACAGTGCAGACAAGAAAATGGAAGAATAAACATTTGCATTCTTTAAACATTTTGAATGTATGTCGTCAATTCCTGAAGACTAAGAAGCCTTTAAATTACTAATAAGACTTTGTACACCAAAATGGTCAATTAAATTTGGTTCCAATAATGGATTCTGTACCAGGTTAAAACAGGGGATGGACACAGATGATTGCCGTAAAAATGCTTTAGAAAAGGCGTCATTGAGCACTTGGGTACACTGCGATGAAGGAATGGCTGCGGCACTGCTATCGTTAAGACGTATTGTTTTATGCTTGGGACCAGCAATGATGTTTCAATTTTTTAATTTGTGTTATCAGTCAACAATGATGGAAGCGTGCTGCGGAAAAATACATGCTTGGCGTCTTTCACTGCTTTTCGATAATCTGAAGCCATGGTACGATATACATCCCAGTTACGAGGACAGCCGTTCGTTCAGGCTCTGCGAAAAAGTCGTTTTTTTTTTACTTAGAATACGTTTTAATGAAGCAGTAGTGAACCATGGGGAACGATGCTTGCCTGATATGACGCGTATTGGTATGCATTCTTGCACGAGAATGTGGACCCTTTCTTTAAAAAGGCACCGATTAGTTTTCACAGCATGGTTAGGAAAGTTTGGCATGTAATCATCTCAGAAAGTTTCCAGTTCTGCATTAAGAAAAATCTGCTTTCGAGTAATCTCTGATATTTTCGGGATTAGGCCGCATACGCTGGTATTTACGCTCACATTGAACGAAGGAGTGGTCACTGAGGCCCGGCAGAAATGTCAATTAATGAACTAGATTGGGAAACGTAGTTAGAACAAGATCAAGAATATTTGCGCAAGTAGGTGTGGTACGGGTTGGCTGAGTAATTAACTGAGAGAAGTTGAAGTCTACACAGGAATTTATGAAACCAATCTTGTCGGATGTCGAATCGAGTATGGTGGCCAATGCATCCGATCAATTTATTTTTGACAGAATGAAATCGCCATCTAAAAAAGTAGCGAAGGAGGAAATCTAATTAAAAAAATTAAATTATGGGGTTTTACGTGCCAAAACCACTTTCTGATTATATGGCATGCCGTAGTGGAGGACTCCGGAAATTTCGACCACCTGGGGTTCTTTAACGTGCACCTAAAATCTAAGTACACGGGTGTTTTCGCATTTCGCCCCCACCGAAATGCGGCCACCGTTGCCGGGAAATCTAACTAAAGTTTGGTTGAGTACATCGTGAAAGTCGCTACAAAATGATGTTAGATCATTTGCAGGACTATAGCATGCGCAAAAGATTGTATCTCGATGATTAATGCGAATACAGGCATATATGATTTCTAGAGAGGAGACAAGTGGCACGTGTGAAGACTGCAGATAATCAGCGACCGCTATTTGAACACCTCCTCCTGTTCGGTCACCATGGTCACATCGTTATATAGTGAAATTTTTTTCGCAGTTTAGTATTTCATCATTAGATATCTTAGAATTCAGCCAGGTGTCTGTGAGGACCACTATGTCTGCACTGCACGCGTCAACGAAATTACTCAAATCATCACTCTTATTAACTATACTACGAATGTTAAAGAACAAAACAGATATGTTATTTGTAGGCTGATGACCACGAACAGATAGCTAAGCAGGGGGCTGTTCGGCTAGTGAGTTGTTACTACCAAGGCTGTGGGAATAAGCTTTGTTATTTTTGTGATATTCGCAGACGCTATCTGATGCTGAAATGTACACGTAACAGTTATTCTTTATGAACAACAAATTCTGACCAAGAGCAAGCTTCTCTCCAGTTGCCTGTCAAAATTCGAATAGTTTTTTACGCGGTGTCCGAGTTGCCATGCAAGAATCTTCTGTAACTTTTACCCTGAAACTGTTCAGTTTGCTTCTATCGGTAAAAAATAGCTTCCAGAATCTTAAAGTACGAAAACTTGACTATGACAGGACGAGATCGGTTGGATGACAATTTACCTAGCCGATGCTCATGAGCTATTGCCTCATTGGGTAGCTGAAGGCTCATTGTAGAAAGCAGCAATGAACCTTCACAACTTCAAGACGCTGCAATGACGAACTTTTGTACTATTTGACAGGCTTCTAACACTAAGTTTTGTTTTCTTCATATTATTCTTTGAAACTACACTTACATTATTCTGGTTCAAGTCTTCGATCGTCTGTCGTAAGGCACCTCTGGTGCTACTGAAGAGGACATTGTGGCCTGGAAATCACAGGTCGATGTGGTATTCCCCGTCGATCCTGAAACCGAGTCCCATCCGACCTAATAACTGACTATAATAGTACTTGCAAGCATGCAGTGAGTAATAGGGAATAGATTGCGTCTGCCGTTTTGTAACGCTGCGCTGTAGGATGGCATAGCTGCAGCATTCCTGGGTGCTATTTTTACAGTTCCTTTGTAGGTAAATGCGTCTGTGGAATCTCTACAGATAATACATAGCATATATACGCACATTTCCTTTACTCCTTGAACACCCAGGGCCTCCAGTGACCTATAATATCAAGTGCTACCGCAGCCGCAGTCGAAAAAATATGTCAATGCATAGATTAACTAGCAGATGCGAGCAGATTTTCAATGACCATTCACTGACAATATATGCCAATAGCGATAACAAATTACTAACACCTACGCATGGTTTCTTATGGCAACACATTTAAAAAAAGTTGTACAAAAGCGGTTAATAATCAGCAATTGAACCTTCTAGGTTTAATTCTTGATACCTGGGCCAGACTGCGAAATCTCATGAGGTGGTGGTGTGATAATCGCCGCACATCTTCATTTATCATGCTCGCTTGCAACCATTGAGACTGACTTGGAAATAATATGGCTAATCAGCCGAGCTTCACCGCAGACTGTTCTTTTGGGCGTTATCTACAGACCGCCACATAACACTCCCAATTTTTCGCATAATCTCAATAACATCTTGAGCGAACCTAGTGAAAAAACACCCTAACGCAGAGATCTCGCTTTGTTGTGACTTTAATCTTCCGCAAATCAACTGAACTAATCTTAACTAATCGTAGGGAATGACGCTGATAAAGAATTTGTTAATGTGTGCCTTAATTTCAGTCTAACAATGCTTCTAATAGAGCCTACGTGGGTTAGAAAAGACGGCTCTAATGTAATAGACCTTATACTAACCAGCCAATCCTGACAGTCTGTCATTGATAACTTACCTCCGTGAGGTAAGCGAGGAGGAGTAGATTTTAATGAAGAGAAAGGAGGAGAGGTCGGCCTGGTGAGCGTGCCTCTAGCCTGCTACTCCTCACTAGGGAAAGGGGAAGTGGGTAAGTGAACATAAAGTAATCCATGCCACCTTGGCCTTATACTTAAACCACGCGACAACAAAAATCCAACAAAATTATATGCCTACACGATAAAGGGAACTACAAAGCCATTAATAAGGTGTTAGGCGACTTCTTTTCAACCTTTGAGACGTTATTTCCTATGGACTCACCTCAAGAAAACTGCACACTATTTAGATACAAAATTAATGAACTCGTAAACAAGCATATACCAAGAATAACTGTGCACACGAATTAAAATAAGCCATGATTCACCAAACCACTAAAGACGCTTGAAAACAAAAATAAACGTCGCATTCCGACTAGCCACGCACCTTGGAAGCACCGAGGCATGGTCATACTACTACATGGCAGAGAACACCTACCTGGGTGCCGTTCGCACTGCTAAAAAATCTTTTCATACGTCGACCTACCCCAGTTACTCGAGATCATCGGAAATTCTGGCACATTTTAAATCCTCGAAAAGCTCGTGCTATCCGCGTGATGAATGCAGCAGGCAACACCGCCATGGATGCTGAGTGCGCTGATATTTACAATACAACATATTTTTTTCCGTGTTTACATAAGAAACTACCACTCCAGAATTTCCGCTACCTACTAACATAACATCGCATATGCCACTCATTGTGTTTTCGATAGATGATATATTGTCAATCATTGAAAAAAACAACATCAAATTATGTACTTCTTCTGGTGTAGACGAAATTAACTCAAAGATCCTGATGAAGGTTAGTAGTGTGTTCAAGGGGGCTGGTTGATTGATCTTTAGAAAAAAAAAACAGAAACAGCGCAACACAGGACGAGCGAGTCCTTTCCTGTGCTCTTTACTCGCTCGTCTCGCGTTGCGCTATTCCTGTTTTTATTCTAATGAATACTAAGCATATATCCGCGGCAAGTTTAACTCTGTTGTTCTCCCAATCATTGTCTACAGGTTCCTTACTGGATGATTGGAAAGTGGGAAAGGTCGTTCCAGTATTCAAAGCAGGTATCAAAGACTCCCCCTTAAACTACCGTCCCATTTCGTTAACTAGTGCCCCATAAAAAATCATGGAACATGTCCTATACTGGCATATCGTTAACATTTCAGACTCTGTAAATTTTTTCATCTTCTCAACACGGTTTTCGTAAGGGACTTTCATGTGAAACATCACTAGCTATCTTTCTCGATGTTCTGCACGTTAATCTTCATAACGTTCATACCGATGCCATCTTTTTTATGCCTTGCATATTGCAATCACTCAGTTCAGCCCTTGGGTGCGGCCGGGCAGCCGCCATTGACCTTTAGCGCAACCACGCGACGTGACGTCACGACAGCCGGAGGAAAAGCTGGGCCCCAACTCGCGCAATATGCAACGCATTCTTGGCTTAACCAAGCTAAGCCTGGCCATTTTTACACTGCTCTAAAGCTTTTGACACAGCGCCTCATAACCACTTACTAATCAAATTATCCAGATTCAACTTACCTCCTCGCGTACCACAATGGAAAAAATAATTCTTTACTAATTGTTCCCATTTCGTCCTTGTCAATACCTTCTCCTCCAAACCCCTTCCTGTCACTTCTGGCGTCCCTCAAGGCTCAGTCTTCGGACCGCTTCTCTTCCTAATATACATTAACGATCTTACGCTGCATATATTTTGTCGTATTCGCATGTTCGCTGATGACTGTGTGATTTCTCGTACTGTAACCAATCATCTCTACAGAATGACCTTAATACCGTCCAAGACTGGTGCAACCGTTGGCATATGGCCTTGAACCCTAACAAGTGCAAATTTATTTAAATTTCCCGCCATCGTAATTCTTATCGCTATACTTACACAGTTGCAAACGTCGCAGTGGAATCAGTTCTAGCCAATAGGTACTTAGGCATAACTCTGTCCCACGACCTTTCCAGGAATGCGCATGCGACTAACGTAATTTCGTCAGCGAACAAGACCCTTGGGTTCACGAAACGTCCCCTTCGTCAGGCTCCACAGCACGTCAAACTACTCGCATGCAACTCATTTGTGAGACAACAACATGGATATGCCGCTGCCATCTGGAACCCTCATCGAACATATATCATCGATGTACTCGAATCAGTTCAGAATCGCGCGACTAGATTCATCCATCCTTCATATTCGTATAACATCAGCATTTCACCCTTAAAGGCAGAATCTAGCTTGACAACTCTTGCCTTTCGTCGTCTTATCGCCACGCTCTCTCCCTATCACGCGTTTTTTTTTTTTTTTACAGCTCACTAATCCGCCCGCATTGCATGACGCCATCATCTCCACGCATATCACAGTGCAACAGCCATCAATTCCAAGTTTCTCGTCCTCGAACACGAACTGTCAATTTCCAAGATTCATTTTTTTTACCCTCTGGCTGCCAAAGATTGGAACGACCTACCCTTCAATGTCGCTGTCATCCCATGTCATTCAAAATTTCTGGAAACTGTTCACACTTGTATTTCAGCGTAACACCTGCCTTTTCTTGTGTATACAGGTTAACCACCCCTTATCTAATACCCTGAATGGGTTCATTAAGGTAATAAAATGAAATGAAATGAAAAAGCATTTAAAGTAAGCTTATTCGCTTGAGCTATTTCAAGCTAGTCCTGATTCTGGACGTACTAGTGCAAGCTACCACCCAGTGGCAAAGAGTGCTTTCGTACAAAAAGCTCTATGGGTTCGGACCCTGATTATTAACTATGAATCGGCTACAATATTTAGCAAGAATCATTTGTACATAAGGCCACACGAAATTTAGTAGTAGCTTACAATAGACGAGGATTACACCCAGAAAATGAACACATGTAAGCAACCAGGCTCGTACTCTGGTACACGCTTCGGCATCAAAGCACTCCATAAGAGTTTATCGCCCGCAAATTGGCAAATATTACTACTGTGGGCTGTCAATAAGGGGGCCATTATTACTTTATATGGTAATTATTTGCGTCAAACATAAAACAAAACCAAACTCGCCCTATGTGATTGAGCAAATACAGTAAGTACTCCATCTGCAATCAGTAAAACCATATAATTATTTTCAATTTGAGTTAATGTTTTATATCAGTACAAATCTACAAATGTATAAGTTCATATCAGTTGCATCAGAACGTTCAACTTTTGTATTCTATTTCTAAAGCGTTTCTTTGATTCCTATTTCGCTTTAAAAACTAAGCATTAAAAAGAGGGCTTCACAGCGCAACAGAAAAGTTGTGCAGTAAAGCATTACGCAATCAGCCGGGATTATTTATTTGTTTGGTATTAGCTGTTCGTAAAATTTTAGTAGGGGTGTTCGAATAGTAATATTTCTGAGTTTAATCCCATACAAATATTCTTTGAAACTTATCTTCGGATGTCAACTTGAGTATCATATGTCTTTTCAATATACCATATAAACATGGCTTCACTGCGCAACAATATAGCTTTGCGGCAAAGCATAATCGCGATTAGACGGGGACGATTAGTTATTTGCTGTATTTGACCGTTCATAAAATTTGCAGGAGCGTTCGAATAGTGAAATTCTGTAATCGAATCAGAATGTTCGAATAAAATTAGCTTCGTACATCGACTTTTCATTTTCATTGAATACTTTTCAGTTTTTGAAGACAGTAAACTTTAAAGCTTGTTTGTAATTGGTTTCTTAAAATAATGAGACTTATTTAATTGTTCAATGGAAGTATGCGTGGCCGTTCGCAACTGATTGTCCGTAAAGGTAGGAGTTTGTAACTGAGAAACAACAGCGGAAACAATTTATTTCAGTTAACTGGCGTATCATGACAATAACGCTAATGAAACAAGCATGTCAGCAGACGGATGAACAGTGTTGTATTCGCTGCATGGAGATAATTTTGATGCTACTGCATCGAACTTCTTGAAGGAATGGAAATGTAGTGATAGTAGTTAAACAATAAGTTGCGTCGTTTCAAACAAAGTTACAAGTTGATCTTTAGGTTGCCTAAAAGACAGCCATTCTTCTTGAGTTAGTGAAAATTATTCAGCAGAAATCACCTGCCCCGTGCGTTCGCTCAAGAAATGGTAAGTCTGCGAAGAATTCGTACGTCTGGTATGAAGAACTCGTACGTCTGCAGAAGAATCATTTGGACCAGTCCTCAGCTGCATTGGTTTCTCTCCCTCCCGATTCCAAGTAAGCTTATTATTGGGAATGAGCAAATATTCAAGATTTCGAAGATGAGTTGAATAGATTTTGCTATTCGATCCGACTGTAGCACTTGCTACTCCAACTTTACAACTACCCGTTACATTCGCATACATTAAAGGACGACAACAATCCATGCTGTATACAGGGAGAAATGGAGACTTGTCTGAATGATTCTGGTGCCGAATAACCGGTGGATGTTGCGCAGACATTCCAGTTCCTGAAAAATACTCATAGCGTTACCAGCAGATGGGTAAGCGTGTCTTGCTGCAGGCAGCCTACGTATTCACTGTCTCTAATTAGACAAAGGAACTTACTATTTGACCAAGTTCTCCATGTTTGGATTCCTTTGAAGGGATTTGCGAGGATGTAGTATTGCCCTTCAGTCCTTTGACGAGCACTACGCTTTACTTACAAACATCTAGTACGTGCTGATTCTATTCTCGTTGCTGTCGTGTCATCCCACACCAGATATGAGGGTACTTCTCTTTGTTTCTCGCACACGAGTCTCTCAGTTGATCTAGCATCTATACTTGGTAGCAGAACTACAGGTATCAAATAATGTAAATAAACGAAGACCTTTCTTTTTTATGCGCTCAGCAGATTACACGAAATGTTTCACTTCCCTTTTGTAGAAATGGGGAATGGTAGATATTCAGTTCAATATTCGGTTATATATTCGAAAACAACTTTATACGATCAGCATTCTTCGGGTACTTCACGGACTTTTCGGGGGCTAGCGAAGACAGGCAAAACAAAAGCAAAACGTTCTCTTAAAATTTTCCAAGTCAAAAAGAAAACAAAAATGGAGGTGCATTCTGAAAAATGTATTACTTTCATTATGACTAAATTATTTTATAATCCGTTCTAATATGTTATTGATAAGTACCCGGGACAAAATTCGGAGTCTATCGATTAATTTTTTTTGAAATAGCACTTTCCAGAGAGCTAATATAAAACGAGGTAAGGCGCTTTGATAAAACGATATGCATTAAATCTGTTTTGCATTATTATATTCACTATAATATATAATGTGCGCAAAACCACTTTTCACAGAGCATTCTGTTAAAAAATGGTAACATTATTGGAGTACGCAGATATCGTGCTACACTGCGTCAGGAGACGTGAAGAGGCGGCTTGCCTTCCAAGATTGTTTGCTAGATTAATTTTGTGGCTCCTACATCATATCGCTAAGTACGGAGTCCCCGTGACCTCACGTAATAAAGGCTGCGCAAAAACACAATTCTAGTAAAACGCATCTCAGTTTTCAGTTTCAGTTCATTATTATTTAAATACAATAAATGGGTAAAAGACAATATACAGACGAATGTCCCAAAGTCATAGACTGCAACGGGACCCTCGGTTAATAATAACAACGGAGAGATGTATTAAATTAGAGCAAGGTAACTAAAACAAACAAACAAACACAATTGCGAAAATACAACATAGAAAAATTAAATTAACGAAAACAAATGGTCTTTGTACAAGCTTACAGTGCATTAAAAAAAAGCTGTCAATACACACAAATGGCAAATGCAGCATACTGGCAAATTTCCTGGATTATCTTAAATAACTAACCCTATACTGAAGGCCGCCATATAGAAGATGCGACCCTGTGCAGACAAACACGAGAATTTACCAGTCGTTATTGCTATTACACATTTTGATTAATACAATATTACCCAAACGCCCTTGTTTGTCACATATTCAAGATATGCCCTGAAAACAAATGGGGAGAATCCCGTAGTCATTAACTGAAGCCGAACCACAATGGGCCTATCCACCCCTGGTTAAGACATGATTCTGCTTCGCGAATATTCCTCGGCATATACGCCACAGATGAATATAGTTTCAGGTTTACTCACACCCTTGTTTATAGGCTGTTTGCAAGATAGGCTCAAAAAGACCTAGAAGCGGTCCTTTCTTTCATTATCAATTTACAGTTATTGTTAGTTGATAAACATTGCCGCCCAGAAGACAATGTTTCCTCATACGCCAACTAAGTATACTATAATTTTCGTGAATAATTTCGTTACCGAAGAGCAAATAATGAAACGTGTGCACAGTTTGTGTAATTTAGAAGATATAAAACATGAAAGTAAGTGCCTGTGGCGTTAATGTATTGTAGTGTGATATGCGGGCTAGTAGAACAAAGATGCATAACACTGACGAAAATTCCCATTTATGAAGAAAAAGTATCTGCAGATCTAACGCAGATGCTAGAATCCATGAGAGGCGAAGCTGCAGTAAAGCTGGCAATGAATTGTTTTCCAACTAACGCCGATTAGTACGATTTTGTATAATTTCATCCTATGCAACCTGTAATCTCATTCAATGTTTATACATGTTAGTCCACCTCAAATGTCACAACTTTATTCTAATCAGACTTTACGCGTCACAAAAAAGAAAGTTACCGACTACAAATACAAAACCTTCATTCAAAAATCTAGTTGATTACAGTTACCAATTACTGCACCTCGAAAGTAACTCAAGAATTCTTCAAAAGTAATCGATTACCTCTGCGTTACTTTCCTCCGAAATTTTAAAAACTTTGCACAGATACAGTAAACAGAACTAGCTAGCCTGGCGAATGAAAACTTGTAAATATCGCCTGTACAAATGATATTGTCGACATAGAACGTTGTCAAGGGTGTTCAGTATTTGTTTGCTCATGTTAACGTTCTACCATATATTGGCCGACGAACTAAACCGGTGCTTGTTCGTATGTCTTGATAGCTAAGGCCACTTAACCGGTGCTTGTACCTATGTCTTGATAGCTGAGGCCACTTATAAGTGGCCTTAGCTATTAAGACACAGATACAAGCACCGGTTTAACTCGTCGGCCAGCATATGGTAGAGCGTTAACATTAGCAAAGAAATACTGAGCGCCCTGGTTCGCCCATCTGAACTTGCGCATACGCAAGGCATGCTTCGTGGCACGATCATGGGCGTTCCACTGTAGTTCCTGCCAAATTCAGGGTCCCGCAATTGCATTACCTACGACAGCTTGTCTGTCCAATAAAGTTAGTAAGTACGTGTAATTCATTACTGAAAAATGTGATTGAATTACAGTAAGCGTTACCGAGTAAGGAATGTAATCGTTAAATTACAGGATGACCAAAAATGTAGTAGATTACGAGCAATTAATTACATGTAATTATCTACGTACAAGTCTGACGCAGTTGCCTCTAGTGCAATTTTTCTGCTGTCTTGTGTCACCGCGGTACATATCGATTTTGTATGATTGGCCAAAAATGGCTGGGCACGCACCCAGTGTCGCATATATACCGCATTGCTCAATCCAAGGAAATCGATTAAGCTAAAGGATCTGTTAAATATAATGTGATATTATATTAACATGTTGGTGTGCTCTAGAGATACCGGGGAGCCGACATTATACTTCCAGGTATTATGCATGAATTTATGTTTTTGGTTAGGCAGAACACAGGTGCGCTTACCTGCACTATACCTTGTCGGGCAGCACATATAGAGGCGGGTGATATAAGCCTGATCGCTGGTACTTTGGTACCTCCGTTCGGCGAACATACAACCTTCGCATATATATACATATATATATATATATATATATATATATATATATATATATATATATATATATATATATATATATATATATATATATATATATATATATATATATATATATATATATATATATATATATATATATATATATATATATGCCCAGGCACTGACTAAAGAAAGCTGTGCTTGAAAAAAAAAACTTCTTTTGCATACAGAGCAATTTAGCCTTTATCTACGGTGCCATCTTAAACCTAACCTCAAGCAAACTCATCGAAAAGGAGGGGGAGGGTGGCAAGGAGGTGGTTCTGATGTCTCGAGCGCGTACAACATTTCTGTCAGAAGTCGCTGTCAAGCCGTTAGAGAATGTCTCTTAGCGCCGGTCGGCATGTGCTTTTCACGCTCTAGAATGGCGTCGTGTTCGCCACGGAGCGAAAGCCGACTTCACGGAAAAATAAATTTCCGCGCGTCTGACAGGCGGAGCCGTGTTAGACGTTGATCGATGCCACTCAAGCGCAACCGAGAAAAAGCAGGCTGTCTGAGAGGCTGCAGTCCGCGCGCTGCTGTCAGACTGAGGCGACGACAAACGCTCGTACAGGCGTCTGGTATCCTGCCAGACGTTTAGGAGAGACGCGTCTTGGGGCACCTTCCCCGCCGCGTCGACTACACCCGTCGCCGAATAGGCAAGGCGCGTTTTCTGGTTGGGGGTCGCTGTTGGCGCGTGAAAGGGCGAGAAGGTCCTCTGTTCTGGTAACCTGCCCCGAAAAAAACAGGCACGATCACTCGTCGCCGAAAGCAGGCGCAGCAAAAGGAAATTCTCTAGAGCAGGCTCAAATAGTTTGAAAGTGGTATCATTTTTTGGAAGTCGCCATAAGAGCTGCATGTTTCCCCCCTCAGTACTGCTTAAATGGCAGTACTGAGGGGGAAAGAAAGAATGTGTTCCACGCCCGTCTCACTTAGTAAAGTGAAGTTCTAAAAAAAATAATTAAAAAGAGAGCAAAACATGACTTCGGTAAACATGAGGTTGGACTGACTGCAATTCTCTCGTAATACTTAATATAGACGCTTAGGTTACTCTGTGCTTGCTCGTACACACAAACGGTTTCTTCTGGCGCTGTCACGTAGCGTGTGTGTAGGTTCCTTTTTCTTAATTTTTTATATCCTTCTCTCTTTCACCTATCGCATCCCTTTATCTCTCTCCCAGTACAGGGCAGCCAACCGGAGATAATCTCTGGTTAACCTCCCTGTCTTTCCTTTGCCTTTCTCTCTCTCTCTCTGTGCTCGCTAACTGTCAAAAACATAGCTATAAAAAGAATAAAGGGGGTGCTGAAATCCTATTTTTTTCTATACTGAGTGGGCGTGCTTCCGCACAGTGTCTTTGATAGCGATCACGATAACTCCCCATAGTTTGTAGACTAAACACTACTAATTATGCAGTGAGAGAATCTGTCTCCCTTAGATCGGGATAAGTATTTGAGCTGCCCTGTGACCCAGTTGCCGTGTGACGGTTATCGCCTCGCTTCACATATATGCTATGGACTATATTCGGCAACGTTATTGCGGTAACGGAGAACAACTAATATTTCAGCAAGGCAAAGCACTCTACTAATGTAACTACTTCTCAGGTTAAAACTTCAGCAGCGGTGTACGTAATTTGATTTTTTGCTTTATGAGTGCTTAGTGTAGCGAAAGCAATGTCGGTTACTAACGCACAGTAACATCACCCACCATATAACCGAGTGAACGTGACTTCGAAGTAGCGGTGAATACTGTCGATACTGACATTATCTGCTTGGAATAAACAAACCAAGAAGAGAAGAGGATGAACGACAACATTCACAAGGAAACAGTGTCTTCCTATTTTGCTAGTGCTTTACTATGTAGCGCAAATAGTGTTTTACTTTTCCTTTTGACCTTGGTCTCTCAAGCAGCGCACGTACAGAGCGACTATGAATTGCTAATCAGGCCACCCAAAGGTCTTTTCCTCTTCCCGCAATGCAGGGTAGATAACCGGGCTCAGGCCTGGTTAACATACGTACCATTTATTTTTCTTCTCCTACTCTACTGAACTTAATCTGAATACAGTGTTGCCGCTTTGCTTTAGGCAACGGCGGCGAGAATCACAGCAATTAAAGCGCAAATGCTTGCTCGGCCCGCATGCAGCTCTTCTTATCGGCACCGAAGAAAAGAGAAGCGAAATGAGACTCATTCCACACGTGTACGTGGCTAAGCCGCCTGCAGAGAGAGTCGGCAGTGGCCGGGGTCTGCCTGAGCTGCTGGTTGCCCTTGGCAACGTAAATTAGACCTTGCTTCCTCACTCCCTGTCTCCCCCTGCTGGCAACTTGCACCCCGAAAAGTAAAAATGGTCACGCCAACGAAGATCTAAGGAGATTCTGCACCCGCGCCGTCCCCTCCAGTCTCGCAACTCGAAAAGCAAGACAGACTGCAGGGAGGTGGGAGGGGCTCGCTCCCCTCGCTTTGGCTCGCTTCATAGGATGCGGGTGGCGTACGCGGGAACGAATAGGGGAAAGGGAGAACCCAGGATAGAAAGGAAGAGAAAGGAGAAGATGGGACGTGGGGGCTGCGAGCAGCAGGACAAGCGTGCATGCAGAAAACAGCAACTATCAAAGACAACTGGGAGGAGAAAAAGAAAAATGGCGCAAACTAAGGGAGGGGGGATTCGAGAAGGCTCGTCGTCGGGAGAGAAAGAGGAGGATGAGACACAGCAGGGAGCGGCGCTCGCTTTTCCATTCCTTCTCGCGTGGAAAAAAGGGAAGGGAGCAACGGCTGCGGTGTGGCAGCGGCGGCTCTCAATTGGTTTTGCCAGGGAGGGACGGGAAGTGCTCGGCCGTGGTTGCTCCCCTCGCGAAGGGGACGAAAAAAAATAAAGCGCGCGTTGGGCCAAAGCGAACGGCGGCACTGGTGGAAGACGAACCCCGATAGGGGAGAAGGAAAGAACCTCTAGCGGCGTTGCTGCGCTGGGGAAATTGAGAAGCGGAGGTTAGGCTGCGCGTGTGCGTGTTTGGGGAGGGGAGGGGATGGGGGGAGGGGGAGCTCTGCTCGCACCCTGCGTGCTGGAATTCGAGAGGCGCGTTCGGTTCTGGGAAACGCTTCCCAGAGACCTCACCATTTCCCGGAGAATCGAAGCGGTTCCCGCGGCTGCTGGCGCTATGGCGGCGAACCAACAAGCGCCACAGTTGCCGGCCGGAACAGCGCGTCGGGCGTCCGTTATTTCTTCTTACGCTTGACCGAAGCCAAAATTGCTTTTCTACCCTCTTCCTCCACTTGCTGGGCCGCTTTACTCTTTCTTTCTACTTATGTGTCCAGCTTGCGCGCCTTGTTCTTCTTGGAAGCAATAATTTAGTTAACACACTGGGCTCGAGCCGCCGCTGCTGCTGCCATTCGAGGAAAACAGGCTTTAGAATCGGCTCGTATTGGTTCCTCGCGCTGTTCTTTTCCCATAAGCCGGAGAAAACGGGAAAGGGAGGTTTTCTTTCTTCGGAGTAATAAGCACGCAGAAAATGCTGGTGTAATTCACTACGTCCGCTTTTACTGAAACACTAGAAACAATGTTTTCTCCTTTGTTATCATAACATGATTGATGTAATGGCATTGTTATATTTGCAAATTTTCTGCTCACAAGTTCACAGGTTGAGAGAGCATGTTTTGTAGCATTTCTATGAATTCTTTGAATGGATCTGTATCCTAAACGACCAAGAAAATTTTATTAAACATGCCTGCGGTTTGACAATTCACAGCTGTTTCTGTGAATGCGCGTCGCTTCACGCTACATTTCAACAATATGCGAGCATATGCGCTGGTGCCATATTAACTCGAGTACTTCTCTTCTGAACTCAACTTTCCAATTACATGCGGCCTTTGTTTCATGAGTTCCTCCTAATGAGATCTACGCTGCGACACAATGCACCCAATAACACGTTTGCGATGGTTTTACCCATAGCGCTGATTCATTCTAGCGGAGGTTTCCTGTAGTTTCCTAATCTAAGCTTCATCTTTTTTTTTTTTGCATATATGTGTCTCTTGCTTGTTCTCGGCCCCACACTCTCAGAAAAAAAAAAGGTCATTGTAGTCACAAGCTTTAAGGTATAGGCCTACTAACTGTTTGTTACAATATTGATTACGTTGGCCGTAAGTGCGGCTAGTAAAAGCAGATATTAATGGTAGTGGTAATAATGCTACCGACTAAAGAAACATAGTAACCGTTGCTAATGGGACTCGCAAAAAGGTAATAACCGTTGCCAATGCGCTCACTTACCAAGTGCAATACATAGGAGCCGATACCAAGACAAATACAACATGAGTGAATGAATTATGGCGTTTTATGTGCCAAAACCACGATTTGATTACGAGACATGTAGTGGTTGACTCTGTATTACTTTTACACCTTTTCTCTCCCTTCTCTCTCTTCCCCTTCTCCCTTCCCCCAGCGTAGGGTAGCCAACCAGACTATTGACTGGTTAACATCCCTGCCTTCCAATATTACTCTCTCTCTCTCTTTGACCACCATCTTTAACGTGCCCCCAATGTACGAGGCACGGGCGTAAATTTTTGCATTTCGCCCGCGCATAGAAATTCGGCCGCCGCGGCGGGAATTCGATCCCGTGACCTCGTGCTTAGCAGTGCAACACGATAGCCGCTAAGCCAACGCGCCGGGTAGATACATTATTGTTACCAGCAATATAGTGGGGAGAATTTGTTTTATAAGTGCCATTTCTATTGTCATATTATGTCAATGCTATTGTAAAAACATAACAAGGTGTACAAATGCCATGGACGAAAGTGTGGTACTGGTTCGGGTAACGGTGCACAGAAAGTCACGAATGAACAGCAAACGAGAACAAGCTGTACGTTGTGAATGACATAGGGAGTATCTATAGCCGTACCTTGGGGAAGCATAGCTAGTACCAGTGAGCACCTAGGTATTAGGATAGATAGTTAGGCATCCATCCCCTTTACTGTCTGCACATATTTGTGCGAGGACGTAGCATGTAACCGTTAATCCAACATAATAAACTACACCTTGCATAAAACTGTGACAGTGAGGTGTAATAGACAACGGCCTATAGATGAGGTACAAGACTTTACACAAGTTAACATCCGTGCACTTGCATGGATCAGTTATGTTAATAAATATTTATAGTAAAAACTGAATAATGCTTCGCCGGAGGTAGTAATTGCCGCGGTTACTAACTACTAATTACATTTTTTTTTAAGAGTGCATCCCGGTTGCCGAGTGTTCGATTATAGTAACCGTGTAATTTTCGTGCTGAACATCGTGCCATCTGAGCATGGTACTCCATCTCATCTGTCAGTGACAGAAAGGCTCAGTATTTGGGAAGAGTAAATAACCTTCAATAAAATAAATAATGAAACCTCTGTATACCTTGGCAGCCCACATTTGAAATAGTTGTTGTCATTTAGTTAAGTTTAAGTGTGCCCTCCACATAAACGGAGCTGAAAGGAAGAGTTCACGCATGCGCTGTTCTGTCTTAAGCGCACACATCGCTGCTCTTAGCTTTGCATTACTTGTCTCTCTCGCTACAGCCATGATTCTTAAGTGATTACAGTGTTTAGAACCATCGTCTGAAATTGCGCTGATTGTTGAAGAATGTTTAGATGGACAAGGTGGTATGGTTGCATCATGTATAGGGCACAAACGCCCGGACAAGACAGACCAGCGAAATGTCGCACCTTTATTCTCTTATTCTGTGTTGTCTGTGTGCAGTCTGCAGGCTGGTTCGCCTTCAATAAGCACTGAACAATTGCACTAATTCACAAGTAAACTTGCTCCAAGTATTTGCGAAAGCCTATTAAAGAAATTATCCGCATTACTTGCTTATACCATTATTCCTTTTAACTTTTTTTATTCCTCCGGCACAGAGAAACCAAGATTCACTTCTTACCGCTATACCACGCCACCGTTAAGCAACATGCATCGAATGAACTCAATGCAGCATGCACATAAATGCACCTACAGGACCTGGTATTTGCGACGCATAGCATCACAGTGCTTAGGTGTAACATAACCAGACAGAGTTTTTGATTAACCTGTTTTTCATAATTGCTCCTGAAATGCTATCGGATGGGCGTTATAAAGAACTGTAAAAGCTCATCTATTTAATTTTCTCAGTCCCCCTATCCTGTCCATTTTGCATCAGCAGCAGGCGAGTGTTCTATGAAGTTTAATTAGCTTTGAAGCCTTGCGAAGTTCTGAAAACCATTCAAATACTAACATAAAATTTGACTAGACGCTATGTGAGAAAAATGGTATGAAGAGAGCAATAAAAACAAAACAAAAAGCATTCCGTAAGTAAGTCACCCTGGTGAATTAAATGGGTGCGCACATACGCTGCGGTCTCTCGAATTAAGTTTTGACGGCCCCGCCCTTCCCAGTAACGCTGCCAGTCACCAAACGTAAACAACTTTTGATCCGTTCTTGTTAAGACAAATGAAACGGCTTAAACTCACCAGTAAAATAAGAATGACCATCACTGCACATGTGCTTACGCACGCATTGGTGGTGTTCTAACATTAAACCTAAAATAACAAGAAAGCACAATATATATCGGTGTAAAAAATCGTGACAGCAGCAACATTCTCCGGCAATGAGACTGACAGTGAGAGGCGGTGTTCGGCCGCGTCTGTGTTTACCTGTAGGTCCACTAGGTTAGACAACTATCTTTAATAGCGTGGGATCATCAGCAACGCCTCACCGTCGAAATGAGACAGCGGAATTGTAGTTTACCTTTGGCGAGCAGAATGAGATATAGCGTATTGCTATGCCACATTCGGTCACATCAGGCGGGCGCTTCTCAGTTCTCGCGTTGCCTGCACGAAGTAGTCGGAAAAAGCAACGTCGGTATTAAATTTTGCAAGCATGCGTTAATTGTTTTGGTGACCTACATATAGCGAATCGCGCATGTGCATTCCAGACAAAGAGAGATAGAGATAAATAAGGAAATGCAGGGAGATTAAAAGTGCGAGGTGGCGCCTGGCTGGGTACCCTATACATTTGTAAAACGGGAAAGGGGAATAATAAAGTTAAAAAGGAGGGAGGAGAGTCGATGTACAGGGCACACCTGCAGTTCACTCACATCTCACGATTCGCATCGCATACCAGACCTGCTGTTACACGAATTACGCAAGCGATAGACTCATTGTAAGCGGCGCGCAAACGAACGAAAACTTCTTTAAGAACACATGACCAGCGCTGCTATGAACTGAAAATTTATTCAGAAAAAAAAGTGCTAAAACATGACCACCTTGCTACGACCTAATGAAAAATTTAATTATGGTTACACGAACAAAATCACAAGCCATCAATAAAAGGTTTTGCTTGTCTTGATAGCAATACCGACGCCGAATTCATGCATAATATATGACCTCATGTTTTACAATGTGGAAGAACATAGGACAGCGATGTAGTCCCTTTGTGCGCTGGTTACCGTGGACGCTTTACAACTTACCCGATGTTTCATCATCCACCTACGCAAGCTGCTCTACGCACGTCACGCTAAAAAGTTCCTCATCGGAACCTCAGGAGTTATAGAAGAAGAAACACTGTATCCGCCGACGTTTTGGCAATAGAAATCATTGTTTGAGCGAAAACGGGGGGCTACGACAGATTTAATGTTGCGCCTTTATTAGTACAAGCGATTCACCTCTCGACCGTGAGCCTGGCGGCGGCGGGTCAGAGACGGGAGAGAGGAGGTGCGGGCAGCTGAGAGGGAGGGCAGGAGTGCGTATATAGCCTGGCGCTGGCCGCCACTTGACCGTGAGGCGCTATATACGAGCCCGTAAACACAGCCACTATTCTGGCAGTAAAGTCTAATCGCTCATCGTAAATCGCCACGAGCTTCCCGCACGGCGCGCAGTGCCCGTGGGGCCATACACGCACGGCTGCAGCGGAGCAAATGTTCGCTTTGCAAGTGGCACATCGGCGCAGAGTCTGTTTGAACGCGAGCCCGTTCCAGCGAAGCTGATAGCACTTGACGCAGAGTGCGCGCGCAATTATAGAGGGCGCTGCCCTCACTGGACGCGGCGGTCGCGTACTAGAGACTCAGGGGGCGGGCTTCCCTGTTGGACTTCCGTGTGTACGGCGTACGCTTGTGGCCAGCTAGCAGGGATGCGGCAAGAGGGAACTCTCAGCAGCGCTAGTGCTGTGGTGCTGCGAGCGAGGCCATGATCTAGATTGCCGCTCACGACGGACGCATTCAGATGGAGAGCAATGCAAATTTGCCCGTGCGCTTAAACTTAGGCGTATGCGTTAAAGAACGTCGGGTTTAATGTGCGCATACACAAATGGGTATACGTTACGTGCAGTGAAAGGTCCCAAACGGAAACACTGCAGTGGAACCTCTTATGTTAACAATAAATTGTACCAGTACTTTTAGGCAGCACAATATCACAAATGAAAAAAATAGCAGTGAGAATGGCGTAACAGTAAACGGGTTGGTACGTAACAATACATAATGCAAGATAACCATACATACAGGCGGCGTGCTAACGCAAAGCTGTGAAACGAGTGGACGTTGGTGCCTCATGGTACCTAATGTGATGCGGTATACCGACCGAGCGACTCGCGCTCCATTCGATTGCCGCGACAACTCGTGCAATATATGCGGCAGATCTCTTTATCTGTTAAAATGCTTTTGTGTGCCTTATCATACATGCACCTCTTTACATGCACCTAATGCACGGTAGCCGGGATTCTTTTTTTTTTATTTCGTCCTTATCCAGATGCGGCCGCGGTGGCCAGTATTTGATCCCGCACCCTCAGACTTAACAACGAAACGCTGAAGCCATTACGCCACCACGGCGGGTAAACGGAACCGTAATTAGTGGGTGAGGCAAAGGGGGACGCTAGTGTACAATAACGAAAGACGACAAAAGTTGACGCTTAATTTGCTTCTACAGCTACTACCACCAGCAAGGATTCATACACACGCGCTGACAGCGCACAAATTGGCCCTTCAACTTACTATCCTGAAGCAATTAGCCCTTTCACTGAGCAAATACTAAGACTCGAAGG
This sequence comes from Dermacentor albipictus, assembly GCF_038994185.2. Taxonomy (NCBI): domain Eukaryota; kingdom Metazoa; phylum Arthropoda; class Arachnida; order Ixodida; family Ixodidae; genus Dermacentor; species Dermacentor albipictus. The sequence goes on along the minus strand of NC_091824.1, from coordinate 56,645,854 downwards.
CTTTTTCTTTTTTCATAGATTCCTGTCTGACGCTCAAAATGCATAGCTGTCGTCTGTACGCCTCGACAGGCCAATACTTTCCATCACTTATGTTTCAAAGTCATAACAGGCATTCTTCTTACCTCCACAGATGCACGATAAAAGCGCGTCCCCATTTGCTCTCAATCTAGAGCACGCTTATTGCGGACCGGCGCACACTGTGGGGACGCGTAGCGAAGTCCTCTCTGAAAAGGTCGGTTCACAGCACTTTTTTTACGGCTGTTCGACTCTGAAATTTATACGGCGCCTGCGGCGGGCCTCCCCATGCCTGAATGCGTAAGGAGATGCAGGCAGACCATTTAAAAAGGATGCATTCGCTAAAGGTGTCTTCGCCGCAGTAAGACAGACATTGCGGAGAAGCCCGCACATTTTTTTTCTTTTTCCCAGCAAGCGTATAGTATATAGGTGCTTGGGCTGTCGTTAATATTGCCATGTCAATGGTGATTATTTTTCTGAACAAAATAAATAAATATACAAATTTAATAAATCGGAATAAAAGCTCCAATGGCTCCTATATTTAGATAGCGCTCACAAGAAAAGGCCTTATGAACGCTATAATTGCTGTTTCCCTGCGAAATAACCATCAGATCATCAAAAAGTAGGTCCACTGAAATAATCCGCACATACACTGGCGCAATTTCATATCAGTGTAAATGCGCAGGGAACGATGGAAAATTGGGCTAACTTTGGGCTAAATTCGAGCTAACTCGTTAACTTTCATGTTATCTTTCAATCAAATTTGTTGTACTAACTTATTAGGCAAGACATTTAGAGAACGCTGAGTCGAAAAGTTTCCGAACAGATCAAGTTAAAAGCACTGACGAGGCACAAAGTAAGAAAATGTTCCTGAGAGAAGGAGCACTCTCCTTCCTCTCATTCCCATCCGCCCGCGGCGCCCAGCCTCACAGGGATCAATCCTGCTTTCTTCAAATTAGCTTGACGCCTTCGCTATCCGCCCACGTATCGAAAACAGCAAGCGGTGCAGAAAAGAAGGAACACAAGGAAGATAAGTGAGCATTCCGGTGAAGCTGCCGTAAAGGCGAACAGCGAACCGAATTCCCGGGGACGGCCCTGAGCCAGAATTTCGAAGCGCGAGGAAAGCGAAGTGCAGAACACGCCAGGCAGCCAGCGGCTTGCTCAGGAGAAAAAGTAGAAGCGCAATGGAACGAAGGAGAGCAAGGAATAAAAATAAAAGAAGGGAAACGTTGACCGGTCCATGTCGTTTCCTCCGCGCAAGTCCTCACAGGCCGCTGCCGACGGCCAAGGAAGATATGTGGATATGCTGCCCCATCCGGGACAACAACAGTGCCGGCCCCGGGCCTCTTTCCTCTTCTATTTTCTCCTCCCCTTATTCGCTGACTCCAGCCGCTGCAAGCGGACAAATAAAACGGCGAAAGATTTTCGGGACCTGCAGGAAGCATCCGAATCCCGCGAATAAGATCGAGGCTGCGAGAACGAAAAAAGAAAAAAGAAAGGAAGTTCCATTTCTTTCGTTTGCTTCATTTGCTGTTATATCGGGGCTCTCGGCAAGCCGTGGGGCAAGCCTTATATATCTCACTGCCGTCCGGTTGCCTGTTTCGCGCGTGCGGTATATGGGATCTGGAAAGGAACGGAGGAGGTTAATCGGAAAAGAAGGCGGGCGTGCTGCGGGGCCCGGGGAGGATGTTTCCGCGGCGGCGTCGCCCGAATCCCCGCTTGAGACCGGGCGCCTAACAAGAAAGTACGATAAGGCCGATTCCCGCCCGGATAGGGCACGGTTATCTTGCAGGGGGGCTCCCGATGGACAGGGAACGGAGAGCAGTGTGGGGGCGTATACGTAGGTCTGTGGCAAGGCGAGGTGCGCGAATAGTTTGGACATAGCAACGGACGCTGGCGTATATACCCGGGGTGGGTGGGAGGAAGTAGGTTTCGTGGGGAGGAGGACTCAGGGCATCTCGATCGAATCTGGCTTGCTGCGCCATTGCACGTCTCGGCTTCAAGCAATTCCCAAGCAAGGGCACTCTGTTAAATGAAGGAACGCCGGTATATACGCCGAGTCTTGGTTCGCCCGCCACGAATTGTACGCTCTCGTGGAAAATAAACGTACTCAAACGAAACCAAAATGTGGCCATTGCGAGAACTATAATCGAATGAAAGAAGAGAGAGATGGAAACATTGGCGTGGAGGATTAAGAAGTTTCGGTACTCGTATTATTAGAAATAGGCTTTCTCTATTGAGCAGTTATCCCATAGACGTGTAATGGATAAGTTAACGTGTCTGCATAGGATGTAAAAATTTGGGGTTGGTTAACATCTCGCTGTTCACCACTGATGCGCTGGAATCCTGAGAAAAGGCATTCATTCGTGCTAATTTTTACCGTGCCGGCAGTCCACTGAAATTTGGTGTACTAATTTATTACATGGATCATAACTGTGTCGCTGATTTACGAGTTCGAGAATAGGGAGCCTTATTTTTCTATTTATAAACCCAAGGACCCCTGATGTCACAGCCAACTAAAATTCCTCACCCATGTGTTGCTGAAATGAAACGTCTGGAGCAACCTTTACGAGCTGCTACAAAGAAAGTACACGCATAATGAAAAGTTTGTTCATAACTCGTTGCTTAAATTTAATCACCTTTGATCCAGAGCAGCAGTATTTACTTTGATTTTTCTTGTTTTCTTTGATCAGGGGGTCTTTACCAAACTTTGACGCTTGCTTTGTAGTATAGAATGTGTCAGAACGCGTTATCCCAGAACGCCCACAGGTTCTTTCAATGACAACAGTCCACGTTGTGGCCAAGTACAACTACAGCATAGCCTGAGGGATCTCTACATTCCCCTATAGAGCAATACCTTTGTTTTATTTGGCCTGCTTGCCTGTTTTTTCACACTTGAAAGAAACAACGAAAACAAAGAAACTCGTGCAGGTTTAGTCGGCGCTCACTAAAGTTTGAAAGAAACTGGCTAATATGTTTTCAGATGCAAGTGCAATAAAGAAAGGGAAATTGAAACTTGCACGTTTCGTAAGCGCACACTTTAGACAGAGCAAAAAAAAAAGCCCACAAATTGCAGGACAAACGCTTGTGCTGTGTCTGCTGTTGTTACGTTTAAGCTGTGCTCTCTTGTTAAACCTAAGACTAGGAACCGAACAGCCCGGCAACACATTCGATTAGGCTGTATTATTGAAACGTATAGAAATGTCTCGTGAAGGCGGGTGCACAGTTTCGGCATCTCCCACGGAAGGGTACGACGCAATTTCCACCGTTCGCCCAAGAGAAGCAGGCGAGGTCGGCAAGTGTTCCGAATTGTGTAGCGAGGAATAAATAAAGCAAAAACAAAAATAGAGTGAAGGTACTGCTCGAGTAGAAGCGATAGAAAAGGAGGATAAAAAAAACGTTATCATAATGCAGGAAGGAGGAGGCCTTCTCGATGTGCAAACTTCATAAATATGCAACGACCGATCAATATGCACGCCATTGCAGGGAACGCATAGCCACGACAGCGAACGGTGGGCTCTCCCACACTGCATCGAGGGTGGTGCCTTCCATCCACGCGCTGAAAAGCAAAATGCTCTTACTCAGCCCTTTTACAGCATTCTCTCGCATATTATTTTTTTTCTATTGCAATTACATTTGTGTCCTTGTTGTTTTTAATTTTTTTCCCCGTCTGTTTTGACTACGCGTGAAAAACTCGCAAAGCTCGGAGTATAAATTTTGAATCCTTCCAAGTCCCGCGCAGCTCTCTGGTCTGCCGGCCAGGCCATTTGGCATCTCTCTTCTCGTCTTTTTTTTCCCTTTCCTCGCACCCTGCTCTTTTCTCACTTTTGCCTTGCTCGAAACGGAAGTGCTTCCTCTTCCTCTTCTGTAATCACATATTTATATTCTCGATATACATCTCAGCCTGCGAAAGCGAAAGGGAAAAAAATGAAGAAACAAAAAAAAGTCAGACGCGAACTCATGAAAGTGCTCGCGAAGGAAAACGTTCCAGCCGATTGGAAGGAACCGCGTCCCGCCCCCTTTCGCGAGTGCGCGCATGTGCGCTGAAGCGAAAGGTGTGGAAAGTTCAGCGGAGGTGTTACAAAGAAGCAAGACTCGCGATGCCGCAGAGCGTTTCGCCTTTTTGAGGAAGGAAGCAGTGGTGTGCCGGCTGGCACACGGCAGTATACGTATAGGTGGCCTAACCGCGCGCGATCCTCGCAACTTCCTATGCGCGAGAACGTGGTTAGAGGTTCGTGTTGGGAGAAAAGCCAATTTGACCTGTCTTCAGCTTCCAGTATTTCTCTCTCTATCTCCCTTTCCGCAGGCGCTGCTTTAAGAATGAAAAGCGCTATTGAAACAAGGCTAACTGCATAAGTACCATGGTCTGCTTATTAAGGCGAAAGCCTTAAGTGGCTCGTTACATTGGTTCATACCCGAAAAAAGCGGCGCCTAGTCGAGTGGTTCAAAATATATCGTCGTCAAGTCGAGTGAGAGAGAGAGATAAACTTTATTGTTAGACAGGCTTCTTGAGCCCAAAGGTGGGTGGCCTCCTCAGTCCAGGTAGCCATGGCTCGCTGCCGCCGCCCGAGCCCTGTTCATCAAGTCGAGTGGTTCAAAAAATATAGTTTGAAAAAGCAATCTGGAGCGAAGAACTCGCTCCCCTACTCTGGGCCGTCCAGCAGGTCCACGACGCCGCCAGGAAACTCAACCTCCCGGTTCCGTCGTGGGAGACGCCCACTCCATGAAAGCCCAAAGCTCTCGTGGCCTGCAGGACCTGAATAAAGTTGATTTCCTTCCTTCCTTCAAAAAAAAAATATCAGCAGCAATGGCTCATACCCGCAGATATCATCATCAGCAATGGCTCCATACCTACACGAGATGAAGAAATATCATCGACTGCGAAGCGACAGAGACAGCGATGGAGGACGCTCGCCCGGGGCCTAGTGGACTGCTCCGCAGGCCTCGAAAGTTCGCTACGGTCGAGGATGCCCTCCAAGCGATAAACGAGGTGCCACGTGCGAGGCACGCCGGGAGCAAGGTGATAGATCGAGAGTGCCGCATTCATCATGCTGAGAAGATGCACTTACTGGCTACAAGCAAGCCAGACACCTTTAGGCAGTGCAATAAGTGCAGGCATGTATCGTTGAAAGAGGATGACCCACAGCGCCATATGTACGCTCACTTCACACTGCGGCTCCTATATGTCTTACAAGCATGGAGTGTGACCCCGCCAAAAATACAAATAATTGGATTACCACGTGTGCAGCATCCCTTCGCCTTCATGTGTTGCAGGAGTGTAACGCGCTGCCGAACTTTTTTCGTAACCGGCATTACCCACTGAATGGCGATCCGCTTTCCTTTGGTATTCTTTTTGCACCCTCCCCCCTCCTCCTGGTTCCTTAAAACGCGCAGGAGATCCTGCAGCTGATAGTTTGGTACCCTGAATAGTGCGTCATTTAGAGTGAAGTAATTGTCGCCTAAACTCAATATTCTGAGCATAAAACATATTGCTTCGTCACACTACCGTTATCCCGTTACTTAGTCAATGTTTACAAGGACATTTAATTCGACGCACATGTTAGATTATTTGATGTTGGAGAGATGTGGAAGATTTTCTTCACCCTGCTGAGCGTTCCTTTCGTGTGACAGGCGCTTATAGCGTGCTTCAGCAAACATGCACTAGCCCGAACACAAATTCAGGTATGCAGTCCCGAGTAGAACAGCAAGTTATCTCCTTAACTTGCAACTTCGCGCATTCGAGCTTTTGACTAATTCTGTTGTTTGTTAAACTAAAGACATGTTTGATGTTTCTCACCTTCAATAGCTCCAAAGTTGCAACGAACGTATGGCGTAATGGTTGGTATACATGAACGTCTACAAAGCGAAGCCGCTCCCGAAAGTCATCCCAACTCCTTCAAACATTCTCCACACAAACTTCTGTTAAAAGTTTAAAAAAATGGTATTCAGGAGCAGTAATTGACTGATATAACACAGGTAATTGCTCGTTCAATAAGCGCTGCGGCCAGAATACAATGCGTGCTACGAAAGCAAGAATAATTTCCACGATTTCATTTACACCGATGCGCGTCAACGCGTTAACATCCCAAGTTCTCCTAAACCCCGTCAACAAGTTCAGAAGAGTTCCATGTCAAGAGTTGGCAACGCTGGGCAGTAAAGAAGAATGTAGGAAGTGAATAGGCTGCAGTGTAGCCGCTGGAAACGGCGTGCCGAACTGCTTCAAGAACATGCGGAGACGCAGTATGTCAGCTCAGTGACAGGCCTCCCATCCAAAGGCCTCCTACTTTCCCACGACAGTGATGCAGAAGAAGGGAGGCGAACTGCTCGCGTGCCAGTGGAGCGAGGCATGCGAGGACAAAGCAAGAAACTAGAGAAGTGCAGGGCACTCGCGCGTGCGCCAGGAGCGAGAAAAGAAACAAAGAAATGGTAAGTGTAAGCGCACCAACATGACGTCAACGGGCCCGAACCGAAACCAACAGCACCAAATGGCGCTCCAGAAGAGTGCGCGAGACAAGGCGAGGTGTTCGCGATACCGAGGCATTCCGCCAGCCCGCACATGCTGCCGGGGGCGGCTGTCGGGAAACTTCTATCGCCGCGATGCCAGGCGGCGCAAATGGAGGAGCCGCTGCAACTTATTGCTCGGCGTTCCCGCTCGACGAGCGAGGCAGATTGGCGGGGCCCCCGTCCGCCCCGGCGTTGAGGAGCGACGGCTCGCCCGGGCCTCGGATAGCGAGCGGGGAGCAAATGGTCCATCGTCAAAGACAGAAATATGGCGGGCACCCGAGAAGTTATTGCGAGCCTGTGCGCGCGCTCCGTGCATGCCCGCGCATCGGATGGCCCCGCCGCTGCCATGGGGCCACAAGCGGCGTGCAGCGCGCGCACAGAAGGGGAGGGGGAAGTCCGGACCGGCCCTCCTCCCCACGTCTCCTCTCCAAATAGGGTACGGCACGCCATGACCGTACCCTGCCGCGCCTGCTCTGGTGCTTCGGTTGGGAGAAGCAGGAGACGGCGGCCGCGGGCAGAAACCCCTGCAGATGCGGATTATACCGCCTCTACAGCGCGCCTCCGCGGTCCCGTAGCGGGAGGAAACGAGAGTCGAAAGGACTGTCCGCTGGGAGGCGCCTCTGCCGCTGACAGGATGCCACTCGATGAGAGGGAAAAAAAAAAGAAAACGGGATAGGTAGGAGAGGGGGGGGAGGGGGGGGGAATGCGGCGGCGGCAGCGACGACGTGCCTCCATATTTCAGCCTTCGCGGCCGCCTGGCCCTGTTTGTCACCCGTGTAAGTGCGCATCGCTGGCGCGGGAAGCCCTGAGTTATGCCACTCGATGTGGCCGGCCGGGCCTGTAGATTACGCCGGCGACGGAGAAAGTCGCGCTCCCGCCGAAATGTGGGCTGCGGAAAGAGCCCGAGCCGCCAAAGAGGCAGTCTGGAGACGTTTACAGGCGAGGAATAAACTGCAGGACCTTAAAGGAACCAACGACAAAAAACAAAGAAACGATGAAGAAAAAAAAAAAGGATATGCAAGAGTGTCGTGGCCCGAGAGGCGGCGTGCCACTTATGGTGCGCTGTAAGGGAGGGCAGAGAGCCCGTGGTTGTAAACGGCGCTGACGACATGTCGTCACGCGTTATATGGCGCCGACGCTAATGGGAGGCGCTGGTAAGTCGCGCATATGAAGAGATGCTCGACAACACCATCAACACGCGAGCCTGGGAGCAGCCGGGAGTAATCACGGGCGCCGCAAACGCGTGTTCGGGATAGCGGATAAGACGGCGCGCCGTATTATGCTGATTCGTTGTAGTCTCTCCGAGAATTCTGCGGGGAGGATTGGCAGAACCACGGCATTCTTCAAAGATTTTTGCCCATATTGAGAGTTAGATGTTATTTGTTGCATACAGAAAGGCAGTTTAGGCCATTTTCACCGAAACATTCATATCTGCATGCTGTAGAATGCTGTTCAAGCGAATGTAAAATGCTGGAAGCAGTTTGCTCATAATCTAATGTGAGTGCTAATTAAGCATCGACTCCCACATGATAGAATTCCCACTTGCAAATAGCAGCCGGATACCAAAATGGTGAAATAAGTAACGCTAAAGCATGCTGCCATCTGGAAGAAAGTGTTATGGAAATAATGCGAGCATATATATGGTGCATTGGAGTTGCAAGACTCAACCTCAGTCTTAAGCCTTGCCATTATTTATTTGTAACTACTTCATGTCATTGGAGTTGGCTTTGCGGGGTTAGAATACACGCCTTATTACTGAAATAAGAGTAAATGAGATTAATCGCCACATATTCGTGCCGGCAGCTCCTTTTCATGCGACAGTAATAGAGAAAAATTAGAGAAAAACATCACAACAAACCTGCTTTTACGACCGAATAATGTAATCCAGTCAGATTATTAATTATCATGTCCCTCTTCAAGCGAAGCCTTTTTTCTTTTGCGGTCGTGTGTGTGTGCGTGTGTGTGTGGGTGCAAGAAACAGAAAGAGAGAGAGAGAGAGATCGCCTTCAAGTATCTTGAAGTCGGTACACGCAATTAGACGCCAATTAGAAGGCAGGTTTTAGTATAGTGGTTAAATAAACGTCATGCAACTTACGGTGATGCGTACTGTTACGTGTACTTTCATCCTATGCAGACGTGCAGCTCGCGTGGAATATTATATGTTTATGCACCGCATAGGTCACAACTGCCACATCCCTTTTTATCACATTGGTACATGTCATGGATAACATGAGCAGCTCGTCGCAGAGATCACACAAGCCCACCATCGAGCAATTGACAAAGGACACGAGATAATATTTCACTTCTTGCCTGTATAGTGAGCGCCGCATCTATGGGAATAATAAAGCTGACGCAGCTGAGCGATCTGCCCACGGCGGCGTCCAGCTGTGTTGCCATCTTTCGACATCCGACACAGCGCAAAAAAAGAAACTTCACACGTTGGCGCGTAACAACATTATATCGGTGTAATTCATCCGAATTTACAAGCGCCCGCCTTCGTATACCTTGGACTGTAACTTCGTTTTTCGTCCGACCTCTCACGACGTGACTCCACCCTTCTAACTCGTATATAGGCTTGGAGTAGCATATTCAAATGCGTACATCCTTTCTCGGTGGAATTGCCCATAGCCCACTTTGTAAACTGTGCGGCTGCAGTGGAACAATGGCGCATCATCTTTGCAAGGGCGCTCGCTTCATCCAGCATACATGGTCACCAGCATGAGCCGCTACAACGGCGCTGCAGCGTTTCCCAAAGGCCATGCAGTTACAGTCGCGCGTAACGTCGGAGCGCGCGCGGACGTTACGTTACATTACGTTACTCTGGGGAGAGGAGGGACAGGCGCGGCCAACTTGGCTGTCGTAACCGGCTTGCCGTCGGCGCCGCCGTCGAGATAGAACATGCTCTATCTCGACGCCCGACTCCGACGTTCGCGTTACTCAGAGTGCTCAGCCGGACAGGTAGCTTTTTGACTCGGCCCCATCGGAGCCTCGGCGGCGGAGACAGCAGGTGCGCGCGTGCGCGTGCGCCCGATTGTGGGCGGAACGCAGTATAGATAGGCGAGCCTGCGAATCCTGGTTTGCACGTGGCACCGACACCCGTATGTCGGAGGAGCGCGCTTATATGCAGCATCTCTCCATTCAATATGCTGCTGTTTTACCAACGCACGACGTGCGTCTCTGACGAGCAACGCTATAGACTATGGTAATGGTAAAATGCATTTATTGAGCGCTGCATTGTGCATTAATGACACAGTCGATTACAAACGCTATATAGCCTTCAAAGACACCGCATGTGAACGACGTGCAGCGCAGCGCGCCTGACGTGGCTGGCCGGACGAGCCCGTATGAGAGAGACTGGAACGTGCGACGAATCGTGTCTGTGCACTACGTGGAGTTTTATATTTCGGTAGGATACTTGTATTGACTATGTGGCACCTTAACAGACTGTGTGACAGCGCCCTCACAGACAATTCTACATTGTTCATCCTACCTTTTCTTCGTCTGCTGTCTGTTCTCTTTTCTTTCTGTCATTCGTGCAGCCTTTCCCCGAACTCAGTACACTATATATATATATATATATATATATATATATATATATATATATATATATATATATATATATAGAGAGAGAGAGAGAGAGAGAGAGAGAGAGAGAGAGATGCAAATGAGAGAAGAGCAGGAAGGTTAACCAGAGTCAAAGCCTCCGGTTTGCTACCCTGCACTATGGGAAGGGAACGGGGAAGTAAAGACGGAAAGAAGAGCGGTGACAAAAATAAAAACGTAAAAAAAGAAAAAAGAGGGACGGGATGGAAAGAGGGCCGATGGGAGCATTATAGTCTTTCTAATAGGCCACTGCCACGTAAAAAGGTCAACAAAGCCTTAATTAACCGACTTTCCGTGCGACGACAGCTCATGTCGCCATTCCAAGACTGTTCGTTCTGAAAGTGGCCTGTTGTCAAGGCGTCCCAACGCGGCTTCAAGTGACAGCCGGTGCGCGCTGTATCGAGGACAGTGGCAAAGTACGTGTTCTATAGTCTCCTCGCCGCCGCAGTGACTGCAAGCCACATTCTCGTCTATACCGACTCGGAAGGCGAAAGATCTTGTGTAAGCGACACCAAGCCACAGTCGGCAAAGTACTGCTGTCTCGAGTCGAGTGAGTCCAGATGGAGGTCGAAGTCGAAGGGATGGGTCCAGTCGGTGTAGACGTGCGTGCTTCAAGCTTGATGTGTTCCGTAAAGTTCTGATGGCTTTATTTGCAAGCACACGACTTTTCATTGCAGCGTCTGTTCTTGAGAATGGGATGGAGTCTTGCAAGCCCTCCTCATGTGCAGATCGTGCTGCTGCGTCGGCTTGTTCACTGCCCATTATGCCGCAGTGGCTTGGAATCAACTGTAACGTGACGTCGTATCCCTGCTCGACGAGGTGGGGAAAGCAGCAGTCTGATTTCTAGAGCTAGTTGTTCATGAGGTCCTCGGCGTATGGGAGAAACCAAACAATGAAGAGAAGCTTTGGAGTCACTGAACACGCTCCATTTCTTGGGTAGTTCGTCAGAAATTACACGAAGTGCACAACGAATACCAGCAAGCTCCGCGGCAGTCGATGTAGTCTGGTGAGATAGTCGAATCTTTATGGTGGAGGGTTTTGCAGGAAAGATAACCGATCCTGCAGACCCATTCACGATGGTTCAAGCGTCAGTATACAGATGATGATGCTTGTTGTACGTCTCGTACAGCAAGAGGAGTGAAAGCTGCTTGAGTGCTGGAGATGAGAGTTGGGCTTTTGTTCGTATTCCTGGTACCATTAGTCGAACCTTTGCTTGAGCAAAGCACCATGGGGGAAACGGAAGTTTCGCTGGAGCTGTATAACCTCATTGAAGGTATGCACGATAGGGCAGGACTTTTTAACAAAAGGAGGCACGTGGTCGATCCCTTGTGTCATGGTGCATAGCCATTCCGGAGCGGTGCATACTAATTCTAGAGGATTGTCCGAGAATGGGCACATATTCAATGTCACGTATACTAAATACATGGCTAATGCATAGAAAATAAAGTAAATCAAAGAATGCAGTTAACATAATTCGTTATTGCTTTATGCGGTCGGTGTGGTCTAGATGTTCCTATGAGCAGACATGAGATGTAGGATACCAACTGAAAAGGCAATTCACTTGAAGAAAGCATCCAACAATTGTAAAGCGAAGCTTCTTTAGCCTTTTCTTGAGCCTTTGGCGTTTGATATTGAGATTTTATATAGGAAGTTATTATATTTTTTTAATTCCGCAGAATAGAGGTATAGATTACTCGCACTAGTTTGGTGGTCACTGTGCAGGGTTTATACTATAAGCCATACGGCCGGTACATGTATACTGAGCAAATAGAAACTTCGTAAATATATCCACAAACATATCCAGCGAGTAAACGTCGAACGCCAAACGCTGAAGGAACACAGAAAGCCTCGCTTTGAAATTGTTCGACGCTTTCGGCAAGTGAATTGGCTTTGTCAATCGGTATCCCATATAGATATGCTTGTTTCCTATATAAGTTGCTTGTTTCCGCTCCATGTTACTGACAGACGGTCCTCGTTTGTATTTCGCTTAAACCAGTCGTCATAAGCATAACTAAATTTATGTATAGTTCTTCGTCTATTTAGTCTTCTTAAATTTCAATGGCACTCCGATTCCCGTGACGGGTGGAGCATGTTGGTTGCACATGCAGGTCTCTGCACACGTAGGCCACACCGTAAGGTTTGTACGTCCTCTTCAGTTGAGTTGCACAGTGCTGCATACGGCACGTGAGACGTGACGTTGTCGTTTTGAATACGTACAATGTTTCACTGTTTCTGGAGCAGACATGGAATCATTGTCCCTGTCATACAAAGTGTACTTATGCAAATATACTCAAGCAGATACACGCACGTGGGGATAGAATTATTATAATGTTCGGAGTCAAATATGGCTGCAGAATGCAATAAGAAACTGTTCCCTGGCGCATATATCCTTCTTTTTCGCCGCGATGTTAGCATTAAAGCGGCAGAAGTTGCCCAAAAAACTAACGCCTAAGCTGCTCTAGTCCTGCATGCTCTTCAGAGGTCCGGGGTCACGTTTAGTAACGCGGCACCCGGAGCTATAGATATTCTGTCCTCGGAACAGGTCCTTCTTGGGAAGGACCACCCCCCGAAATTGCGCCACTTGCAGTTGCACCAGCTGCTTACAAAGCGCTGTTGGGAGCGGTTTCGATACACAAATCCCTCACTTTAGAAGGCGCCCCTCGGCGTACTGCACACGCCATTGGACAACGCCGAAGGTTCGGCGAAGAAAAAGGGAAGGACCTCTCGTGAAAGGTGAAACTAAACCGCGCCGCGTCAAGGCGAGTCATTCGAGCAAAGAAAAGAAGGTGAAGGAACGAAACAGAACAAAATCGCACCCAAGGTCCCCTCGCTATCTATTGTGGCTTAGTGGGAGGGGACCCCAAGGTGACCCCACGACAGTCTAACGGTTCATAATTTGTTTCGTGTGACTCATGCGCCCGCGGCTTCTCTCTGTTGCCAAGCGCCACCGCGAAAGAGAAGCCGGGGCGTAATGCCGTGCTCCCATTGGGATGCCGCTTTGCGTATAGCGGCAAACACACCACAGGCTCACGTTCGCAGGTAATCCTGAAGGTGACCTCAAAACCGGTGCGGCGCCACCGCAGAGGTTGCTCTCTGTCACGGCACAACCTGCGACGGGAGGGATGTCAAACGGGATTAATAATTCGTGGCCGGACAAAAGAAGCCGACGCTCGGACGTTTTGAGATACTGTGGGGGAACAGCAGGGGAGAAGGGAATAATGCCATACTTCGAAGCCGCGGGACACGGATAAGACAGATGTGTAGTCGTCTCCACATAACTTGTGACACCCTCCGTCAAAAAAAAAAAAAAAAGAAATAGGAAGGAAAATATCGCTAAAGCACTGGAAGTTATTGCATCAAAAGATTGGACCTTGTGATGCCTCGTGTAAGTTATTGAAGAAGATAATAGATTCATTGAGAACGTGACGACAGATTTATATCGCTGTACGGGCAATGGGTGGAATGAAAGACGAAGAGTGTGGAACCGTGAAGGGAACCAACTACTCCGTTAGGACAGTGTTCCATAGTTCTTGCACGGCTCTTAGCATTAGATGGATATTCAGGCGTGAATTTTCACCGTCGCCACAGTTTCCATGCACCTTTCCCAGATGCCACCAAATGGAGGGGCCTACCGAGCTGTTTCAATGCCACGGGTTTTATAGGCGAATCAGTAAAGAACACTCCTGATTTTTCTTAAGCCCTTTACAAGGCAAGCTCCCCTCCCTCCACCAATATATATAGAATAATATTAATAAATAAGACTCTATATGCTTTCTTTTGACCTTCAGACAAAATCGAACAGCCCAACTTGGGAACAGCTACTTTATCTCCCTTCACATTTTTACCACGGCTTTAAGCCACGAGGTTCTCTTATTGTGAAAGTGATTCGTGAATGATCAGAGCCTTGCCTATCACCCTGAATTTCTATACGTACACATGCAAAAGAACGGGTGCACGTCTGGCAGGTGTGGATGCTCCCGGTATCCTGCGTACCTGATACTTAAGCGTCATGTGTCTAGTTGCTATGCCCTCAAAGCATAATGCACGCCAACGTGTTGCTGATTTTGCTTGCAAAAACTTAAGTAACGAATTGTTGATCAAACGTGGAAGTTTGTAACACGTAGTGTATTTATAATAAATATCAGCGGCAGTGAGCTAGCTCCTCCGTGAATGCCGTAAGAGTTGTATGAGAACCGCGTGAAACTAGTTGAATGCACATGGTTTTTGTACTAACGAAAAACGGGGCCCCTCAGTAACCCATGGTTCCTCTCACCTATAGCTCAAGTTGCGCTGATACAATTTCGGACAGGCATTTTGAGCAGATATTCCCATGTTTTCAGCAGCCATAAGAACTTCAACTTCGAAACTGCACTACGTAACAGAAAGTAATAATTAATACTGTTTAAGCGCAGAATTTACAAAAATCACAAAGGGACACGCCTGTCCCTTTGTGTCCGTTCGTGTACCCTTGTGATTTTTGTAAATTCTGCGCTTAAACAGTGTTCAGTATGCATTACCGACTAGACCGAACCAGAGCTTTGCTCAGAATGTAATTAGTTATTTGCTGCAATTATGTAGTTATACTGCACATCACGACTTCCCAGTTGTGATTTGTATTTGAAGCAACACCCGTGTGTGCAAGGCAAGTTGGAATAAGCCTGTGTTAAATGAAATACTCGAGACGGAGTCGCACTACACTTCAATGGCACTCAATTATCCGCCGACATGGGTACTGGCATTATAGCGTCGAACCCGTGCAAGCAATAGTGGTGAAAAGACAGATGACTACACGTACCGCATAGAAAACTGATTTCCCAGTCATAACATTATGATGACGTCACGCGCCGTGTATTAGTATGGAGGGTTGAGGAACAAACGCCGTTAATTCTTATGTGTTAATGTCAACAGATTTTTGCCCAAGAAATCTGCGTCACCTTGAAAAACACGCTTTCATGAAGAGTCGCGGATCCATTTACATTTTGGCATATAGGAAGCGCCGCAATTATCTTCCACAGCATTTACTGACGAATTATTTTCAAAAGATGGGGCCCAAATTGCCGTAAGGGATTCGTTTAATGCTTCCCTTTTGCGTTTTTCGCCATGTCTCATTTGAAAGTCGAGAACGACGGCGTCTCTGAAAGGCGATATTCGATTGTTCCACAAAGCTCGTGAGCTGCCGATCGATTGAATTGCTCATCCTTCCTGTGCTTCGCATTTATGAATCACTGACTTCGTCCGATGGCCACGCTGCCTTACATTTATCAGATTGCGCAGTACATTGACAATCTATAACGCCTTCTTGTTTACGTTCAAAAGATGTGCATGTGTCGCGTCTTCCTGGTTGAAATCAACTTCATAAACATACCGTACGACAATGTCAACGAAGTACACTAGGATGTCGGACAAAATATGCATAGACTGAGTGAAAGCCGTTCCGACTTTCTATAGGTGTTTCTTGTTTATTTCTTCACGTTTTCTTCTCCTCGTGGTGTGATATGTTGCTGAACATGCGAACTACAGAGACGTGCCGACAATATTGCCATTTTCAAACTCAGCATAAAAGCCACCCGTTGGCCCTAGACATAATGAAACGAGATATAAGTTATGTTCATAAAGAAATTGGAGAAAATCTTCATATATATATTGCAAAAAAATGAATTTTGGAACTCAGACGCCGAATATCCTCCATGGCTGCTCGCACTTCCGAAAATGGAATTGTCAATAGACGGGATATTCAGAAAAAGAGACATGTTCATTCAAGCTGCTCAACAACTAGCTCTTTACCACATATATATGCGGTATTCAGGATACAGACACGTCTATACAGATGGCTACGGAGATGGCTCCAGTACAGCAACCTCTTCAACTTCAGCATTCATTATACCTCACCTCAACAAGCAAGAATAATTTAAGTTACCTTGTGCGACTTCGTCCACAACGGCTGAACTGTTCGCAATCATATGTGTGATAAAATTTATATTCTCAGTAAGAGATACGCAAAAGTGGGTAATTTTCAGCGATTCACAGGCGGCGCAAACATCACTCTGCAGCACAAAAGGAAAAGCAATCAGTGATAGTATAATATACGAAACACTTAAAGACCTCACAAACGCAAGCGAAGCGAAACATGAAATAGCATTCTAGTGGATACCAGGGCATTGTAACATTCCTGGCAACATAGCAGCCCATGAAGCAGCACGACAAGGCCACCTCAAACATGATGTGGTTGCGCTCCCAATATCGAAGAATGAATTACGCTGCATTATAAGGCCAACGTCTTTCAATATGTGTAGAAATACGTGGTTGGACCAGGATTATAAGAGCTCGGATTTATATCATATTGACGCCTTTGTTGACTTCAAATTTTCATTGTCATTAGACAGAAATATGAAAACCTTTATCCATCAATTAAGGCTAGACACTGCCTACACAAAACATTTCTTACACAGAATTGGCCGTGCGGAAACCTCCGAACGTGGATGTGGATTTGTGGATGAAGATATACATCACCTCCTCCTAGATTGCCCACATCCCGAAACACTAAGACGCCGACTTAGATCAAGCCTAATTACATTAGACCACAGACCTTTCAGTTTAAAGAAACTTTTGGGTCCTTGGCCAACAACCTCCTTGCTGAAGAGCGCTTTAAAAGCACTAAAGACTTTTCTTGAAGACAGCGGCATTGTTGGCCGTTATTAACGCTTTTATTGTTCCTTTCGTTTCGAAGTGGCTCTATATACAAGCATGTATGTGTTTCTGGATAATGTTATATTGAGAGAGAGAGAGAGAGAAAACAAGGATAGGAAAGGCAAGGAGGTCAACCAGAAGAGCATCCGGTTTGCTACCCAAGAATGGGGGTGGGGGAAAGGGGAATAGAAAGAGGAAAAAGGGAGTGAGTAAGCACTGAGTGCGTGTGGGAGGGACACTATACACAGGAACACTATAACGGTCTCTCAAGACGGTGCACCTCAAGTATTGCACTAGTGCACGAATCGCTTTTTGAGCCAGTGACGGGTGTGGCCACGGTCCGAGTACTTTTGACTCGGTGAACGGTCTCGTGTCCAGTCGGTGTAAAGTTGCCCGCAGAGAGAGGCTTGGACATCGTAGCGAGGACAGGTACACAATAGGCGCTCGATGGTTTCCTCGCACACGCAGGAGTCGCACATCGGGCTCGCGGTCATTCGCAAGCGATAGGAGTATGCGTTCGTGAACGCCCCTTCCAGCCACAAGCGGCACAGCAAGGTTGTTTCGCCGCGGGAAAGGCTAGATAGCAGTTGTAGCCGTAGCATAGGGTCCAGTCTATGTAATCGGCAATGTTGACTGTTCTGTTGTGACTATGTGTGCTAATGCATTTACACGATGTATGTACCACCCGCTGACTAGAGACTGTGTTATTAGGTGACAGTATCATTTGTATTCTTGAGACATTTTTCCACAGAATTGTGGGGACATTTAGGTGGTATATTGTATGTACCATGTGTTTCTTACGTCGTAGTGTTACTGTGAAAATGGTGCGGTACAAGTCCTGGTGCTTATGTGAAAAGGTTATTTGATATGTAATCTTGAACCCTGTATGTTGTAAGATAGAACCATTTAAGAGTTAAGGAGTAGCCGGCGCCTTAAATTGTATAAAAACACAGCATTAAATATACCCTCTTTCAATTAATTAATACGATTGTACTCCTACAGAGCTTCATACGTCGGTCATTTCATCGCCTATAGATACCATGTTCAGGTATGTTTCCGGTGAAGAATTCAACGGATTGTGCTTAACGTTATATCAGTCAAACACCTTTCTCGGACGAATATATATATTTTTGTCCGTTTCTTTACACTTATGGCCCATCTAAGTCCCTCTAAATGGAAAACCAATTGGAAAAAGATCGCCGGATGAAGAATGGACGTTTGATCAACAGCTGAACAAACCCCCGCAATGAGTTCACATGTTCCAAATTTTGTTATAACGTTTGTCTCACCTTCAAACTCTAGTATAGCAGCAACGACCCAACAAGCTACAAACACTATAGTCTCAGAACTAAGCGACTTCGAACGTATTACACCAGCGAAAGACAAATACAGCTTTGACTTCGTTTTCTCGCTCTGGCGTTTAATACTGGCCTCTTGCAATAACATGACCGTACTCTGCGCCGTCTTCGCGCTGTCAACAGTTGCCACAGCACGCACTCGCGAAAGTCCACCGCGAGTCCGCTTGGACGCTTCGCGCCAGAGCACGTCCACTGCAGCGTTGAAACCACGCGCCACGAGAGCAACGCAATAACAGATAAAACCGCCCAAGAATGAGTAATCATCCGGAGAGGAACCGACTCGATCGTCGTCGTCCCACTTATGCGACGCGATCTGTCACGCATACTATCGCCCTAATAGAGGCCGCGCGCGACCGTGCGGAATTTATGTCGAGGACGGAAATCGTAAACTGTCTTTTACAGCAGCCCCGATGGCGTATAAATATATTCTCTGACCCCCCCCCCCCCCCCCCCCCTGCTCACTATCGTCCACCGCAGCCGCATGCATCTGCCAGAATAAGAACGGGGCAGACAAGCCCTATGTGCAAGGGACCTCGCAGAATTTGCCCGCGCCAGCAATGCATGGCCCGCTGCCAGCTATAGCTATAGCTCTCCGACTTCCGCGTTTCGACGTGTACAGTAGTAAAATTTTCGCCCCAGTGTCCGAGGAGGACAGGCGACGAAGGTGTGGCGTATTTCCGCAAAGCTCGCGCGATCGTTCTTCCACGCGACTCGTGGGAATTCCAAGCGGAGCGGGACTTGCGCGAACACACCACACGCAGACTGTGTTGACACCATACTGCAGCCGTATTTCAAGTATGTTCCCCAATAGACTGCGACGGCCGCAGAGGACTCGAATAATGGGCCGCATGCAAAAGAGGGTATACAGTGACAAGAGGAGCGAAAGAGAGAGAAGGAGAGAAAAGAAAGAATATCGTACAGGATCAATGGAGGCCGTATGCAGTTATTGAAGCGATCATGATCACGCGTGCAGTCATTCTTTTTTACCAAATGTGTCACGCGCACAACGGAAGCTCTGAGTTATAAGACCGCGTTCGTGGCTTCTTTTGGAAGTCCCGTCGTGACACATTTGGCAGCGCGATGCTTCTCATTTTCACTTCTTTTTTTGTTAACAAAGCCGTATACTCGCGTCATGGTAAAATCGACAGACTTTCTGCGCTATATCCCTGAAAGAGTCGCTTCGAGATGATTCGCAAGAAGGAAAAAGAAAAAGGAGAAAGAAAAAGGAGAAAGAAAGATGAGCGTCTGTCCATGACACTTTTTTCATTGTACTAGCTGGCTGTTTGCTCCAAATTGACTCATAAAAGTGCGTTAGTTCCACATTCAGTTCCTGGGGAAGATGAGAGCGTTCGAATGGAAAAAGAATAAAGGAAACGGTAAAATTTTGCACGCGCTTATCAATCAAAAGAAGGTCACCTAGCAACTGCCGCATAGATACGACATTGTGCACTGAAAGACTCATCAATGCACTATTGTTCACTAGTACGCATTGTGCTGGAATACCTGGTCGTAAGCAGGGACAAAAAAAATTCCAAACTACGCTTCATAAGCGCACACCAAACAATGGCATATAGAAAGTGTGAAGGGTACCCTGGCCCCTTGAATCGGTTGCACAGGGCGAACTGGTTAAAAGCGGCGTCTGATTTGCACTCGAGACTATATCTACTACCCGCTAGATTGTCTGAACTTGAGTTTATTGGCACGGATAGACTATTGTTCGTGCTTTTATGAGGAAATCACCCATACTACGAGCCTCATTCCTAGACACTGGAGCTACTCGGCGCGTATAAGCAAAAAAGGTTAAAACTCACGCATTTCTTCTACTGACTTGTGGAGTGAATTTTCGCTGCTCGCTGTTGCATCGAAGCACTGTGCACGCAAGGGATTCGGCACAACGAATGAGCGACAAACCTCCAAACACAAGCAGCTGCCAGCTCCAATGAAAATGGCTGTAAGCAAACAAAATTAACATGTTCAGAATGTTCAGCCTCTGTTCCCTTATAGTTGCAAGAATGTGCGAAGTTTGTGTTGAAATCCCCATCGATCGCTGCCTCTGCAGTGAAATACGTCAGAGCTATGCATGCATTGTGTGAGGCCACCACACGGAGTCTTCAGAAAACTTCAGGACAGAGTGGAAACGATATGTGTAGGCACATCATTCCGAATGCTAAAGGGTACAAAAGGCCGCAGGTGCTTCCAGATATTATGAAAGGAAGAAAAGAACATAAACTCCAGCACATTTGCGCAGAAAGAACGGCTGCCTGCACTTCGCCCCGGCTTCGTCTGGGTGTCTTCGAAACTTGTCCGCTCCTGCTACTTCTTACTAATGCAGATTTCTATTTTTTCTTTTCTTTCTCCAACACCCCACACTTCGTATGCTTCAGGCGTTCGCTGCACCGGCAATGTGCTGGGCCCCGTTTCGGTGATATTGGATGTGAATTCCCTTCTGCCCGCTCCTCCAGAAAGTGTCAACGTAAGATACGGAGACGGCAAGAAGAAAGCGATGGGAGAACAAAAAAAAAACAAGAAACAGAAATACCGGAGGGAAGTGCAGCGCCGAGTAAGAGAGGTATAGGGAAGGGAACCCCGGGACCGGCGCCCTCTTTCCGCGACGCCAGCTGGGAAGTAAACAGAAATAACGAAACATAGAAGCGTGGTGAGCATGGCAGAAGCTTCGGGGGGGAGCGGTGCGGGACGAACTCTGCTGGCGGGCCTGATCGACTCGCAACCGGAACCCGCGGAAACGCCGCCGTGCCATTGGCTGCCGCGTCGTAAAAACGGGCCGCGACATTGAAGGGAGGAAAGGCGGGAAGGGCGAGAGGGAGAGGGTGACGCGCGCTACCCGCGTGTTAGGCGCTGGGAAGTCAATAGAAATAGAAAGAAAGAGAAACGCGAGAAAGAAGGGGAGAGAGATATATGGGGAGAACGTTGGGGGAGACGAAAAGGAGGAGCCGCCAGGAAATCGGGATGGAAGGGAGCGCTGGCGACACTGACGCCGGCAAATGGAAAACAGACGCGAAGAAGCTGAGCGCATACAGATATATAGATATATACGAGTAGAGGAAAAAGAAACAAGAAATAACGCGAACAGCCTTTCCGATGTGCGTCCCGACCCCTTATACACTTCCAACACTTGCGAAGCGGCGGCGAGTTTCTAGCAATTCTCTTCTCCCCTGCAAAATGTGATTACTCGACGCTCGAGGCTCGGAAGACTCGGTTACTCTGCATTTCTTCCTTGCGCCGCTTTTGTGTGGTCTTTCATTACGCCTTTCAATCGTTTTCCGTGCTTCCCCCCCCCCTCTCTCTCTCTGCAAGATTTTGGTATATTGCGATAAGCTGAGCGCTGCTGCCTCGTCTTGTTTTATCGAAAGCTAAATGCTCGCGGGGATCGCGATGACAAAAAAATGAAGTGACGAAAATATAGACATGAAGGAAATTTTAAAACGCCAGTAACAACAGGGAAGGCGTAGAGAACGATTTGATGTCATCAAGCGAAAGACGCTCGACCATGGAATCATCTATGCAGGCCAACGTGTAGTATACTGCTATCAGAGTTGGGGCAAGAAACTTGAAGAAAGTACTTTTTGATATGCCGAATGTATACTTTCATATGTCATTGTTTTCATCCATGATTACGGTTTCTGTATTCTGCAGAATCTAAGAGCGTACATCAGCTCGTAAATAGCAATCTGTCTTATCTTGCGCGGGGGCGCAACTTAAAGAGACACTGCACTTCTTAAGTTATAACGCCTTAAGTTCATTCATTTGTTATCATTAATAAAGGTTTCTTGCTTTGGGAAATAAGCGTACACAGCATGCTCGCAAGATACATGAATTTATTTCTTCTTATATGCAGCTATACAAATGCGCAACAAAACAAACGTACACTTTAATTATTAGAGAGCATAATAAATGGTTTTTATGTTCATGTGCGTTTTCATTGGCTTGAAGTAAGTTTATGTAGTATAAACTCCGTTTATATCATAAGAAGCCAACAATTAGTGACACCAAGGACAACATAGGGAAAATTATTGCACTTAATAAATGAAACAAAGAAACTATAAATTAATGGAAATGAAAGTGGATGAAAAAAGAACTTGCAGCAGGTGGGGAACGATCCCTCAACCTTCGCATTTCGCGTGCGATGCCCTACCTAACATTTCGCGTGGGATGCTCTAGCTCTGGTTAGTGTATCATTCCTGGCTTAACTATCCGAAACCGACTTTTCCAAACCCGGCAGCAAAAACAGTGGAATACTACGGGGGATTTACTATGCTATTGGTGACCTTGAACAAGGAGAAAGACAACTGCTTTCTGCACTTTCGTTTCCAATTGTTCTTCATTTACCATTCAAGGTGCTGTTATGTCGGGCGTTCACATCGTTCTTTATACGTCACAGATATTACGCCATAAAATCGGAGCTACCGTGCTTGAAATATCCTGCAGATAAGCTCAATAAGTGAGCGCGCAATATCTTCAGACAATCTAACTAATTATTGTACGCTTTGATAGAATGAAATGCTGGAATGACGGTAGGACAGAATTGTTTTTCCCTTGCTCTGCTGCGCACAATATTTGTCTTCAGAAATGTTCAGAAGCAAAGGCATGTTGAAGGTAGAGTATAACAATGGAAACTTGCTTTTATTTCAGCTAACCTACATTCCCGAGAGCCATCACGGTACAAGCCAGCCTTTGGGCAACGGACCACCAGTGGCTACCTCTGCTGCGGACGTGCGCGTAAGTTCAATGAATGCAAAGCGAGAGTTGCTCAATAAATTGATCTGGCCTGCTTTTTCTTTTCAATGAAAGTACGAAGAGCCGTCCTAAAGGCTGACATTCATTTTGAGACATTGTTACCCAAGTATGTAAGCACACTTTCTGTCAGCTCTGGTAGTCCTATACAATTACGAAACGATAGCCAACGGTAATGTACATAATAAAACAGAATCACAAACATGCTTTCGTAGAAATATTCTACGCAGAATCTATTTAGCACGCCCATGCATTCTATGACAAATTATCCATATCAAAGAGACAGAGAGAGAAAGCCAGGCGAAGAAAGGCAGGGATGACATCCAGACCAGTGTACGGTTTGCGACCCTGCGCTGAGAGTAAGTGTAAACGGGAAACAGAAAGAGAAATAAAGGGAGAGAGTGAGCGCTCCACTCACACAGTACACGGAGCGCAGCAGTATACTGCAGTCGGCCACTGAGGCGGTGTTC
Organism: Dermacentor albipictus; assembly: GCF_038994185.2. Lineage (NCBI taxonomy): Eukaryota > Metazoa > Arthropoda > Arachnida > Ixodida > Ixodidae > Dermacentor > Dermacentor albipictus. The sequence continues at coordinate 56,622,465 of NC_091824.1, read as the reverse complement.
CTCAAGAACCGCAGTAGTGCAAGAACAGTTTTCCGCGGCATCGATGGATGCGGCTATATAGGGCGCAAGAATTTCCATTTCAGAAAATGTTGTACAGAGTACAGCCAGTATAGTGCGGTGTGCAAAGAGACTCAGGAGACGTCGTATTGAGGACAAGTGCACAATGGGTGTCTCCTATAGGGTATATTCGAACCCACAGGTGCCGCACATCGGTGCATCGGCCATTCCAAGACGGAAAGAATACTCGCTCCCTCGTAAATGCCACACCAGGTCGTCATTGTCAAACCACCCGCAAGCGTGACGTGCATGAAAAAATAACACAAAATAAAACGAAAAGAATACGAACGTATAGACTCGTGTAATAATAGCCGCCCTTTCAATGTTGCAAAAGAAATTGTAAGTTTCACTCTTCTATATATTCACACTCCTGACATGAGTAAGGGAAAGATATCAGTTGTATCGCGGCGAAAACAATAAACTCCTTGTGACCACGTCCGGCAGAAGTCATACGTGAATAAAGCTTCGGCTCACGCCAGTATCGGAATTCACGAGGCTATAGTTCTTCCTTCTATTACTATCTTTTTATGACACCAAGGTAACTTCAGACGAAGCATCTGCGTGAAAAATGGAACCTCTCGCATAAATCCATGTGAATAACGTTCCATAGCTTATGTTTATGTTTATGTTTTGGGGGAATTTAATTAATTCAAAGACAAGTGACTGTATATTACACACACGATCAGGCGCTAAGTATATGACTATGCAAGTGTTCAATCGAACACATAGAAAACTGTGTGCATGTGCTGCCGCAAGAATTGCTTCGTTGTTTAAACAACCACGCTGTTTACAGGAGCCATTTAAAGTCCTCGCTGAAACGACCCGCATATATATGTTTTCTATGCGACATCGGGACACCACGGCACCGGCGACGCAAAGCAAGGCCCCAGAAACAACAACCGCTCCCAATAAACCTGTTCAAGGTCGCACTCCTTGCCTCTCGACACGCACAACTCCCTCGCACGCGCGACATGGGGGATTACAGTTTCAATCGACTCTACACCTAATCGCTTTTTTTTTTCTCGAACGTGTCGCCATCCGGTGTCGCACACGGGCTACAAATGGGTGTCGCATGGTCCCCGATGCGGCGCCTAATTCTCTCGCGTCTTGTATATCTCCATTTCAGGAATACGACTTCCGCCCAGCGATGGCCACGGACGAGGAAGATCATCTTTTTCGGAGACGCCCTCCAAGTGGCGCGAAGAACCTGTTTCCGTGCCAGCTAACGAGAGGCTCTTTGCATTCAACGCAACGGCCCTTCGTCGTCCACGTCGATTGCACGTCGTTATACGCAAGCAAGGTTTGAGTTTGTCCTGCGTGAGTATGTACGACAGATCAATTTGCGCTGGTAACGCTTATTAATGAGTCGCATTATAACTGGTTTACATGCGTGCGTCGGAATCGATAAAGCGAAGCTGTGCGGACAAGTCTGCATACGCACGCTCTCGCGCGTATGATAGCGCACGCTTATCGGCTTCACATGCTTAACGTTTCTTTTTTTTTTCTTTTCCTGGACGCGTATACGTCAAGACGGTCGGTTTGCGACGGGAACCTGCAACGATAACTCAGCCCTAACCGGAATGAATTAGCTGTGTGTTATTTTCTGCGTGCGATGCGTCAGATATGTCTCTATTCCTTTTGTGGCTTTTCCATGACGGTCGTGTATGCGTTGTTCACATTACTGTAATCATTCGCAAACGGTTGGTTTTCCTCTACAGTACATTTTTTATCAGTGTAACTTGGCTGCCTCTCTCAATCCCAGCTCCGATGCTCCAAAATGGATTGTATGGTAAAATGCAAGGACATAAACGAACTAATAAATAATTCACAACTCTCCGATGCTCTGTCTAAATGTATTTACTTGAACGGAAGGCATCGGTCCCATCAAAAGATAGCGGGAAAACACCGCGGCGTCTTTTTAAAGCGAAGTCATCTTTGTGATCGTCATCAATTGTTTCCTCGCCAGATATATTTGTGGATATATATACGCAGCTTACATCTGCTCTGAATCCAAGTAGTATCAATCGGACTTACACGAACCATGTATGCTGTAAGCGCATTTCTGCTCGGCGCTATGAAAAACAATTTACTGCATGAAACATGAGCACATTATGTCGCCTAAATAGGCATCTGTAATGCACACGGTTCGTCTGTCCGTCCGTCTGAAAACAACCGTGTACCTAGATTTCGGTACACGTTAAACAACCCCCGGTGGTCGAAATTTCCGGAGTCCTCCGCTACGGCGTGCCTCATAATCAGAAAGTGGTACTGGCACGTAAAGCCCCATAATTTAATTTAATTTAATTTAATTTCGTGCGTCCATTCCGTCCGTCCGTCCATCCATCCTTCTAATTATGTACCGCAGAAATAGCGGAAGGCGTATAAAAATCAACATAAGTCGAATTGCATCACTGCTCGATATTTTGCGGACGGCTGCTAAAGCGCAGCAGTCACTTAAACACCTCAACAATATACGGGAGACCGAGTGTGCAGTGCAGCTCCAGTTCCATCGTTGTATCGTATAGTGGGAGATGCGCGTGCTCATAAACTGTGCACTAGTGGATTGAACTTCGGCAGGCATTGCACACGAATAAATCAGGGAGTCAGGGACATCAGTCATAGGATCATAGTCGCGCAGGTGAGACCACGCACTTAACAATCCCTGAACTAGTTCACAGCAAAGGCCTCACAGCACGCATATAGAATACATGTCAAACATTAGGCGGTAAGGCAAGTCCCCGTCAAAACAAATAGCATTAACGGGCAACGTACTCATTCAAGTACTCGCCATTTTTTTTTTTCTGGTAGTAATCCAATACACTTTTGTGCGATGGAATTATACTTGCTTTTTAAGGACTTCTTTGCGAGTTTCCACCCGAACACATAGCAGATTCATCCTAAACCGCCCATAACTATATTTCGTTGATACACCAATAGGTGGCGGATAGTAGCCACACCGAAGCAACCAGTGGAAATTTCAGCGCGCGAAGACAATAAACCTCGCGAAACAATTTCACATGTTACAGACATAGTCGAAAGAATAAACACAACGCCGACCAAAATGGTGCTTCCGACAAAACCACTTCGGATGGCGTTTTCTTTTATTCTCCATTCTACAATATGCATCTACTTCCAGACCAGGCGAAATATCGTTCGATTATTTATTTGACTTACAACGTCATGGTTATTAAACACAGTCAAATGTTTATTGTTTAGGCTTGAAAAATGTCACAAATCAGTTACGGAGAAACATGTGCAGGAAGCGCTCGGTCTCCCTTCGATGGGTGCGTTTAACAGTTGTAGGACTGGCCCACTTGACTCTAAGGAAACTGCCCGTGTGAATCATGGCATATGCATTGGACATGGTAAAGGCGACAGGCTGTGTAATCGTGCGCTCCTCAACACTGGTATATTTATGATCACCGGCTGTGTATAGAAAGGCGATGCGGACACAACGTAGCAACAGATGTGTTTTTCATGTTTTCAGAAGTTAGTCAACTTTTGTCAACAATTTTCTCTTGCCGGTCTTTATATATATACATATACGATTACGATATATACAGATTAAGCAATATTTATAGGGCGCTGAGTGATAACTTTCTTAGCAAACAAGGAAAAATTGAAACGCTAAAACCGTCTTCGTCAACGCGGGAAGTATGCCACAGTTACTGATGTTTACAAACAGTCACCACTGTCAAGCACTCTGATAGTTCGGAATGATAAAGTACATCAAGATACCACGTCCCGCATTAACTTTGTCGCTAATGAATACTGGCCGGTATATCGGAGTTGGCGACCACGAAGCGAGACGATTGAATAGAGAGAGAGAGAGAGAGAAAGAGAGAGAAAGAGAAAATGATAAATGAAAGGTGGGGAGGTTAACCAGGACTAATAAAAAGACGACTGCCTAACGGCCTAACTGCTGACGTAATCAAAAGCTACAATTGCTGAAAAAGCGCGTAATCAGCAATGAGAGTCTTTTTCGTCGACCATAAAAAATAATGCAACCCACAATTTTTTTCAGCACTAGAAAAATACGGATATAAGTCGTAAAGTTGTCCCGTTGGTGTCTACCACCGTCCATAAGGAAGTCTCAAATTCTCTCGAGTCCGAACATCTATGTCGTTCAGAATTGTCATCGACGTTCTGTTCCTCCTGTTTCTTTATTTTCCCCTCTATTTCCAGCGCGGAGACTGTGAAACTAAGCTAAGGGACACATCGATTGGCGTTTTCTTTTTGTGTTCGCTCGTTTATTGGTTCAGGCACTGGCCAAGAAACCTCAAAAACGCCCGCTGCAGGTACACAGAAAACCGCTCGTTCAGCAAAAATGGCCTTTTTTTTCTTCCCTAAAGATAAGCGCAGTAGCAAAATCGGCGACACACGACACCGCGGCAAGAAAACGCTCAGAAGGTATACACTGTGTAGCCACACCGCCCGTGCAGTGGAATAGGAGCTCATTTCCAGGCAGAAAGAAAGCGGCAGAAGGTCGTCGTGGAGGAGCCGCACCAACGCTGTGTGCGTGTATGTGTGTGCGCGGACAGCGCGTGTGCCCTCAGGGCCAGCACGTTTGGCTACAGCTATATCAGGGGTTTCGTCCATAAAATTTTATGAGCGCCAAGGTCACGGATGCGGCACACACACGGTCGTTGCTCTGTACAGCGGAGCTCGGTCAGCTTCGCCAGATGTGAGTTTCTTTTGAGGGCGCGTCCTTGTGCCTTCTTTTCTCGCTCGCTTGTTGTTTCTATGAAATGCTCTCATTGTTCTAATTAGTCGTCAATGTATTTTTTTTCTTGCTCTAGTTGCTAGCTTTGGAGACATTGAGGAGCAATATACATCTTGGCTTCTCTCTTTCTCTGATGTATAGGAAGAAATAGAACAATTGTAATACGAAAGGGAATAAATTAATAAACTGATAATAAAGATCATCATAATAATGACACTAATGCCGCGACGAAGAGGCTTGATCAGCATTTAACTTCTTTCCATTCTGCTGCACAAATGGGCGACTTCGTACACACCATATAGGTATATAGAGCACCACTTATCCGAACTCTGATCTAACCTTGTATCCACTAGACGTTTCTCTATAGGAAGTGTTTGCTTTTTGCTGCAGATGACTCAACCACCACATTCCAATATTATTGTGTGAGATATATTATACGGCAGATAGTATCTGTAAGTTAATGGCGCCAAACATTGCCCAAGAGTTATCTTTTTCTCAACGGTTTCCATTAAACGAGTGCCTCGTTAGAAGAAACGGGGCACTCGTTGGATTAACTCCAGACGACAGAGAATGAATTGAGTTAATACAGTTCAAGTTCACTCGGGCAACTTGCTTCAAAATGTCACTTTCTATTTATAGAGACAAGAGAGAGAGAGAGGAAAATGATAAGTGAAAGGCAGGGAGGTTAACCAGGACTTAGCCCGGTTGGCTACCCTACACTGGGGGAAGGGGAAAGGGGAGTGAAAGACTAGGGAAGTAAGAGAAAGTCCACTGCGGATATCGCCGACGCGGTAACAGCTTTCTGCTCTATATCCACTGACGGTCGCTCAATCCGGTAGCTTTCAAATATCACAGCAGAGCTCTTGTAGCCTTTTGTAGCTGTGATATGTGAGGCCTCGGTCACAAGATCTTGTTCATGGTGAACGGTTTTTTATGCAACTGATTGAGAGCTGTGCAGAGGTCACGTCTTTCATTTTCAAAAGATGGACAGTAGCACTGTAGAGGTTCTTCGACACCGCAGGCGCTGCACTCGGCGCCATCAGCCGTTCCAATCAAGCACGTATATGCATTGGCGAATGCGACGCCCAAGCGTAAGCGGCACAGCATTGTTTCCTCATTTCGTGGAAACCCTGGTAACAGCTGGAGTTTGTGGGGTCTTCTGGTCTCACAGGAGTACCGACCACCGCGGGTTCGAGCTTAGCGAGCCACAGGGCCGCGTCAGCCGTCAGCCTCTAGCGCCGCTGCGCGCGAGCTCAGGCCACAAGGGGCTACCGAGCGACGCACGCAAAAACACAGTATTGCCCTAAAATGAAGGAAACCGTTTATTGTTTCCAACGGCACCCAACACTGCACAAACGCCCGGTCCCGGGACGGCGGGGAACCAAAGGGGTCCCGCACCAAGGGCGAAAAATACAGCTAGGGGCGCCTGTAGCACGTCGCTGCGAGAGCACAGGCTCAAGCTGGGACGCGCCGCTAGGAAAAGTCCCGGCGGCTATGCTACTTGCTCTGGCGATAACCAATGGGCCAACTCGCGAGAGCTCGGGCAATCTCCTTCGGCTTGGGCCTTCGATGAGTGCGGCTCGGCGTGGTACGACCTCGCGCGAGCACTAGGCACCCGTTCTTAGGCTTAGCGTCGGGATAGGAAACAACACGAGGTACGCGCTCCCCGCACGGGCAAAGGCGCCGTGCGTGAGCTCAATCCTAGTCACAAAGGTGTCGGCGGATGAGAGAGAGCATCGTACGTACCGGGCGCTGTCCCCAAGGAGAAGGAGAGCCCGTACCGTCACGGCAGTAGCCACCAGGGCCACTCCCGTGACGTCACTAGCTCCGCCCTCACCCACGAACCATGGCGAGTGGAGCGCCACCGCTAAAACTGGTTCGGAGCAAGAACGGCATGGCTTTTTGGATTGCAGACATGGGTGAAATGCGGCCGCGCCATGGCGCGTCGAATTCCCCAAATCCCCACAAGTTGCATAGATGGGTCGAGTGACAGCAATCGATCTTGGGTGAATTCAGGTGTGTGCCACTCCTCCAATGTCATGCGGTGAGCTAGCTTGCCTAAGTGTTGGGCTGGGTCAGTCGTCGATAAAGGCGCAGAAACAAGGTTTGCTCCTTCGTGTGCTTTCTTAGCAGCTTCGTCGGTGAGGTGGCTGCCGGAGATGCCGCAATGACGAGACAATTACAGAAAGACGACGTCGTGTCCTTTTGCGATCATATGACGGTGCGTTTCTCGTATCTCCACCACGAGTTGTTCGCTATATACTCGCGACGAAGAGCTAACAAAAGACATTGTAGCCATGGAGAAAAAATATAGCATCTAATTAGCTATCTGAATCATTACTAGCCAGCCCAAATATTCATCCTGTGGACGTGAATTTTGTACAGTTGGCACCAAATATATTTCATAGAGGTGAAATGTATTTGCTGCCAAATGTACAAAACTCACGTTCACAGGATGAATATTTGGGATGGCTAGTAATCATTCAGATAGCTTGTTTTATAAACCGAATTAAGTAAATGTATTTATTTTTTTATTTATTTGTGATGGGGCTCTATATTAACAATGAGTTAAGGTCGGTAACGGCTACTACCTCCTGTTCCCAAAAGACTGCTAGATAGCTGTCACTGCGGCTTGCGCTAGTTGGTTCATATTTGATGTATAGAAGCAATGGCGCGAAATAACCGGAACATAAACAACCTACGGTGTATACATCGTGTGTGTCTTTATTCCCTCGTTTATTTCGCGCCCCTGTATCAACACACCCTCAGGGGTATCCGAGAAAATACTCGAAAAACACATTCGTTGTGTTGGCGAACCACTCTGGGCCGAGGCTACTGGATGATGGGGAATGCCGGAAAACGTAGCGTGCATGCAAAACGCAAAACAGCACAGGAATGTCAGCGACAAAACCGCGGTCGTGCAGTCAGGATCTAGCGAACGCAGCCTCATTCATGATGCGTTCTTATCCAGCTGAATATCCATCCACCCTCCATCCATTCCCCACGGCTGCGTAGGCAGCCGAAAATAGGCTGATGATGATGTCGATAACGACGGCAGCAACGATAGTATGCGCCGCTCGGGGCCGCAGCTATATTGCTCGGATTCCTCGCATTTACCACCAAGGAAGAAGGCAACGTGATAAGGGTTTCTTTTTACAATATTACAACAATTAACGTGGCTCCCTCAAGTTCGAAGCCACACAAAAAAAAAGGTTTGTTGTGCATAAAAATAGATTCTCTGTTCGCTCTATTATCTATGGCTTCGTAAGAAATACTAGAGCTACTAGATAATACATAATAGATACTAGATAATAGATACTAAATAATAGATACTAGATAATAAATAGATGCCAGATAATAGATACTTCGTCCGTAATAAGCGCTTGAAGTGTACGGTTTATATACTGAGGATCTTGTACACGGCAGCAGGCAGCTGGCTTTTAGCGCTTTCCGTTTCACATGACTGACCTTGCCGTCAACAGATCGGCGCGCTATCTAAATGAACGCGCGCGGTCTTGCCAGGGAAATCCAGCAGCCGGATGTCACAACCAAATTCGCAACTTTCCTTATGGCTAAAACAACGTATGGCAGTACGTAAAAAAAACGTCCTTCTTTCTTAAACACCTAGACGCCACACTATATAGAAGACAGCGCTTGCCGCACCATTAGCGTATCTGGAAAATTGTGCTCACTCCACTAGACCTTAGGCTGCACTCACTCATTTAGATTCCATGAAAGAAGTTAAAAGATAAGCGAAATCGATCTTTGGAAATGCGCAACACTAAAATGAAGATCGTAGGCGCTTCATACAAAACACAGCGCAGAAACAAGTTTACGCAGTTCATCTTTAGAGGCCTGCTTGGAGTGCGCAAATTGCAGAGCTGAAGGCCACGATAAACATTATGCATATTTTGTTGCAGTATTATATTGTGGAGCGTATAGCCCCGTAGAATGCACGATGCTGAATGTGAAGTCGTGCATTCATCCCCATGGGTCCACTTGCCGAGTTTCTAGCCCTGAGGTTGCGTTTTATTACGCATACCTTATACGTAGATATGTTAGCTCGGTGATTGGGTGAACAAGCTTTAGCAAGAGAGGCTATGTAAGGAAGACAGGAGAGGTTCGCCAGGCGGCAAGCACGCAGCATGCGGCTCCAGATGGGAGTGATGATAAATGACAAATGATACTCGCAGTACAAGAGTGTGAATTTGGGCTTCTTGGTGGAACCAACATTCCCGTATCGCGCCTGTGTTGTTTTGTCTTCCTGTAGTGCAGTAGCTAGCGCTGTATTTTTTCGGAAAGATACTCGCAGAATGCGTCACACACCAACAGCAACGCTTGAGCATTACACGCAACATGCACGACAATAATTATGATATATCGTTGAGGCCAGTAGCTCCCACAAAGTTTCCTGAAAACTCTGGCAGAAACCATCTCACGATGAATATCGACGTCAATGCAAATGTAGCATCTAAGCAATGTAGCGAAACACCGTATTGCCAAAATCGTCACTTCCGCATAGCCTACTTTTACACATTCTTCTATTACCGCTATTTTCTTTGCTTCCTTATATGGGTCAGTGCTGCACACTCAATGCAACCTCATGGTCCGATTCTGTACACTTCGTTTCTCCACAGGCAGCTGCTGCCTTTGATGCCGACTTTTTTCACTTCTCTGTAGCCGACTTCTTCAATTTCTTGTTGCCGGCTTCACTTCTTGCCTCTCGATCCACTTGTCTGTCTAAGCACCTATACACCCAATGCCACACACCAATACGGAGGATTGGCCAAGAACGTTCACATACCGATGTCAGGCGCCCAGTTGCCCATTCCCAATGGCCCGAGTGGTCCATGCCGGCACATTCCCAGTGGCACATACGCAGACCCCCAGATTAGCGTGAAAGAGGTTAAAGGCTCTCGGACAGGCCGAAACGGTGAAGTTGCCTATAAGGCTGCTAATCGCATTAAAACGCATTCGCTTAGCGTGGGACGCGTGCACCAGTGCGCGGGGAACACACCTTGAGCTACGGCACTTACCTATACTGGCCTTAAACAGCTACTTTAGTCTACCTTATCTTATCGTACGCGTGTAGCTTAAAATTAACCTCTAATAAGCGAACGGACATGATTCACTGAACTTTCGTCACACAGGGCTTACATACAAGCGCTTGCAGCTATTTGCATTCGAGGCACATGCAGACTTCGCTCATATATCCATAGATATATCCGGTGAGAAAACGACAACGAACGCCGATAATCGAGGAATATCCGAAGAAAGCCTCGCTTTAGAAACACGTGTGGTACCGATCCTGATACCGCACGATATGCATACGGAAGGGATTTATTGTAGTTTGTATGCCGCGGGCTCAGCCTCGAAGCGGTTTCTTGAAAGTCGTTGACGTGCCGTGGGCGCGCAGGATTGCGCAAGCTCTCCACGTTTTCCCGGTTCTGCGCGGAGGTGCGCGTAAGCTATTGCCCGTGGCCTCCGAGATTGCAGTCGCTGGCAGGTTTTGCTCCGGCCTGTCCATACGGCACGCCCTGCAGCAAGACAGTGTAATGCGGTATGCGCGTCCCAAGATGGCGCTGTTAGCCGAGGGCTCTTAATGTCCCTGTATACTCGTATGCTCCTGCGGGAGCATATACATGAACGCGAAGAGGTGTGGCGGCCACAGAAGCAGCCGTATAGAAAGGCAGAGCGCGCCAAATCTGAACATGCGCCTTGCTTCTCTTTTCACGTTTGCGGAAGATTTTTCGCTGGGTATATCCCAGGCAATTTTTTCAGCTTGCCTAGTTCTCTGCCTCGGACATTTCCCCATCTCAGCCGTCTAGTCCTTTCGTGCCTTTATTTTATCCTGTACCTTTCTATATCCTTATCAATTGATATTGTAGTGTCTATGGTATATACTTATAGTGTGTTTATTATTCTATCTAAAAATAAAATAAATTGTAGGGTTTCACGTGCTAAAACCCCTGATTACGAGGCACGCCGTAATGGAGGGACTCCGGATAAGTTTTGATGACCTGGGGGTTCTTTAACATGCACCTAAATCTAACTACATTGGTACTTTTGCATTCTGCCCCCGTATAAATGCGGGCGCCGTGTCCGGGATTTGATCCCGTGACCTTGTGCTTGGCAGCACAACGCCAAAGCCACTAAGCAACCATGGCGGGTATTCTATTTTTCTAAACCATCTGTGGGTTAACCACCATTCATTGTTGTCTTTCAGCTTGTAGATTACCTGAAATGGCAGAGTTAAATTGCTACATGCATCTTCTTTTTTCTTCTTCTGTTTCTTTTTTTCCCTTTCTTTTGCACTTTGCGTTGTGGTGATTCAGTCATTGATATGGCTATTTTCATGTTTGTATTTCATCTGTGTAGTGCAATGATCTTCGTGTACTATTTACTATAGAACCTTCCTGCGATATTTCTTTATTTAAGTTCAATGGCGCTTTTCGTATTGACTGTATTGATGTTGCGTGCTATTGCCTTTTGCGAGTAATGTTTGTCTTACGTCGATGCTTTCATTTTTTCCCGGGTTGAACAATGGTTGTTTTACGATGATGCAATCCAAGTTTCCCTCTTACCCAATGCCTTCCTGAATGCATGTAAATTATTCACAAATAAAACAAAACGTGCTTAAACAGACCGCTGGAAAGCGACTACTGTTTTTCTGTTCGATGCAATTAATCCTTTATCTATTACTGTTCGTGGCTATCATAATGCCTGCTTGTGTGGCATTTACATAAACTAATAAACGAATGAATAATTGCATCATTTATCATATAACGCTTCGCGCGCAATTTTTCGTTCCCCCGAGCCTTGAAATCGCGGCATGCAATGGCATGCAATATCGCGCAGCAAAGCACAAGTACTTTCTTTAATCGGCAAGGATACCTTTCCATAATCTTGCGGCGCTTTGGCTGAAACATTCTCTGTGCGTTTGTGCATTTCAGTCACAACTTCACCTTGAATATTTGTCTTTAGAGTGGCATACATATAATCCTGCTGGTTAAGTTTGTCTCTCCTTCTCTCTCTATCACCCTCTACCACTCTTTTTCTCTTTTCATCCCTCTACTCCTTCCCCCTGTGCAGTAGCCAACCGGAACTACCTCTGGTTAACCTCCCTGCCTTCTTATGCATCCCTTTGCCTCTCTCTCTTGTCGATTTGCTAACAAAGGCAACGCTAGATACACAGAAAAGCACAGTTCCTTTCTTGATGTACTCTAGTATCTGATAGTGGAGTGTCCTGCTATCAGTGCGCAGCGCACGAGGGTGGTCCACGACACTCGACGAATGTTTGTACCCCAGTGATTAAGCGTCTCTACGCGATCAGCCTCATGGCAGTCTCCTTAGTTTTTCGGGATTAACTAACTTGGGTTCACGTTTGTAAGCCAGACACTATTTCTTCTATTTAACATTCTTTAGCAGCGTGACCTGCTGTTACTGGCCCTACTGTGTGTGACCTCTACCATGTGTTTTACTTTATTCTTTGAGATTGGTCATCTTGTTCTTTATTTCCCTATTTCCTCCCCTCCTTCCTACCTCCAATTCTATGTTTCTGTTTCCTCCTTCCTCAAGAGTAGGCAGGCTTTGCGCCCCTTCCGGTGGCAGTTGCCAGTCTGGTCCTCGCTTTCTCTTTCCTGTCAAACGTACATATGTTTTCAAAAGAAATAATAATAATAATAATAATAATAATAATAATAATAATAATAATAATAATAATAATAATAATAATAATAATGAATACTTTGTTTTTTTAACTGATGCCTATGTCAATACGTACAACACTGGTTCCTGTCAGTGACCAGTGTTCAAGGTTTCAAAATTGACATAGCACGACGAAGCGTTACTATGGCGATCGCCGGCACGCGCCCTCCAAAAATAAAGGAAAAGAATGAAAATTTTAATTGAATCAATTAAGGGATGTAAATGCCAGAAACACGATATGATTATGCGTGCACCATCTAAGGAGGGGACCGCTGATTAATTCTAACCACATTAGTTCTCTATAGGGCACCTATATCTAAGTACACGAGAAATCGCGGCAGGTTTCCGAAGACGGGTCATGCTACGTCTCGATCAGTTCACATCCTGTCGCTACGGCGAGATGCACAGACGAAAGCAAGCGCCGACAATTGGAGGCGACTAGTACAAAGCTTTCAAAACCAGCCCACAAATTGACGAACATGCATATAACCCGCAAAATTTTAAGTATAGTGCGTTTCCGGCAGGTGGCGAATTCTTAGAGAGGGGTTTCACTTCTACATACCCGCGTAAATGTAGTGGGGTTATGTGCGCAGAAAAAAAAAAACGCATTTCAGAATAAATCGACGCGAGCATACACTTTGTCCATCGTACACCTTGAACTGTTGTTTCCAAAGCAGTAGGTTATCATATTTAGCAGCGTAAAATATTTTTAAACTCGACTCGTCCAAGCAGCAGCAAGTCTACCGGAGCGCCCGAAAGAACCCTGGACGCGTGAAAAGCCCACGGTTGCGAGCGCCGAGGCACACAGAAGGAGCCGGCTACGCCCGCCACTAAACGTGCGCTCTCACCGTGCGAATGGGACCCGGCTAGACCGAAACCTGCCAGCTCATGCAATCTCGAAGGCCATAGATAGCCGTGCGCCACACTTCTAAATAGCCATACGTTACGGCGCTGTCAGCGTAAGCACCTCGTCTGGAAGCCCCGCGTCCTCATTCAACAGCGCGCCGGGCAAAAAAGAAAAAAAGAAAAGAAATTTTTGTTTTTGTTTTTCATTTTAGCATAAAGAATAATCAGCAAAGAGGAAGTTATTACGGTGGGTTAACTTATTGCATGTTTGCTTACGTCGAGAAAGAACTATTTTAATGAATGGGTCTCATCCAGCTAGAGCAATTAGTATGGTCGCGATAGGTGTGCCATGAAGGAGGTGAGCGATTGTGCGGTCTCATGTCCAACAGTCTATGAACAGCAATAATCGAGTTTTGAGAACCGAAGAAGAAGAGTCTTAGGGAAAAAAAGTCGCAGTTCCGCCGGAAAGGCGAAGCACCGATTGGTATAGCAAATTAGTAGATAGCTGTACGAAGTAAGGAGAGTGGTTTCATCGGCCGTATAAACTAGTAAACGTTCGCTTACTAACTAAATTAACAATGACAAAAAAGAACAAGAACCGAACAAGGAAAATCTTTTTACGTGTGAAACATAAAGGAATGCATTTTTAAGAGACAAAAATCGCAGTTCCGCCAGAAAGGCTGAGCACCGATGGCGATCTCAAATTAGTATATATCTGTACGAAGTAAGGAGAGTAGTTTATTCGGTCGTGTAAACTAGCAAACATTCGCTTGCTATCTAAATTAACAATGATAGTATGCTTAAGCGTGACTCATCGAGGACGTAGAAAGAAACGGTTACACGGAGACAGCGCTGTCTTTGTGTGTCTGATTCTTTCTACGACCTTGTTCTGTCGCGCTTACACATTCTATCATGCATTCAAGCCAACTAGTCCGTCAAAGTGTTTTAACCAAATTAGTCAACACGGTTTCACGCTTCATGTTTCAGGTAAACATGAGCACACATCACTCGATGGCAGCGGAAACTGTCTGTGAAAACGCTGTAGTTAGGAATCGCGGCAGCAACCGCGATCCAACTGACCTCAGTCCATCTGTCCCTTCAACGTACTCGAAACGTCGAAAGCACAGCGCATACGAAGCTTCTGGCACTACGCGCACTCTTCGCAGATCGCTTTGAAGATGAGGCCCGCGCGGGCGCGCACATTAGCCACGTCAAGACACACGAGCGCCGGCAACGCGTCCCCTACGGCGTCCGGGATTCGCGTGGCCAACGCCGTAGTAGACGCCGCGGTTGTATCCACTCTGTGCGGAGCGGCGTAGCCAACACCGTAGAAGCCGCCGGAGAAGGACGCCTCTCCGCCCTTGCCTCACCCTCGCGTGCCACAGGAGAGGGCACGCATCCGGGCCGCGTTCCTCGCTCGCGCACGCGAGATTGAACCGCGTTCGCCGGCTCATCCTCACACGCTTTCACTCATACGGAACCTCACGGCGACGGCGACGCCGACGGCAGAAATCCGCCTGGAGTGTCCGTATAATTGCTATCGCAATAAAAGGCAGTTTCGCCGGAAGAGCGAAGCACTGTCTGCGATAGCAAATGTTTAGAGTTCTGCTTGAATTCCTCGGACGTTCTATCTATACGCAGGTTCGACTAACGCAGCCTCGATATACGCGGGTGCGCCAGTATTTCTGGCACGCTTAAATGCTTTAACACGCCGTGTAGGCCCTGCAATAGCTTCGCACACCATCACTATGCTGCCTGTAAAGAACGGCGCCACTCAAATTACATCACTTTCAGATTCGATCAGTAACAATGCGTTGCACTTTTAGTATTTACCAGTCTGAGAAGACTTAAGATAAAGGCCACGTGCTGTGATTGTTATGTTTCGTGGCTTTTGTTTGCCAGCCGCCATTCTCAAACTTCTGAGGAATAATTTAGACAAGCACGTAAGACTTGGTTAGAGAAACCTGATGGTTGAATAGCATAGCATGTATATAAGGTATATTCAGTATGCATAAACATGGCATACTTGTACTTGAATACATGCGGAGCAGCTCGGCAACGCTTACGGCGATAATTCGCCAGGAGTGTCCATCTAAATGCTATCTCAATAAAAAAATTAAAGCGTGTAGGGTCTACTAAGCAAGAACCGCGTATGCTGCGCGAATACTAGCATGCCGCATATTTAGAATACATTCTAGTTATCAACCTCATTTCCATTAGTACGCTTTTATGATTTTGTCTAATCGGGCTGGCTATTCTGTATTTGGTCTGCTTCATTACTTCTGCTTCATAAGGCTATGTCCCACGGTTAAGCGGACAGTTTTTACACCCCTCCCTACGAATGCCCGAGTATATCAGACATCATCAAGTGCAGCAAGGTTGATTCGTAGTTCCTGCGTGCGTCCTGATGTATGTCCTCTGACATGTCACTACGTATGCGTGATGGAGATATTGCACGCGACAAGGTAGCGGACATAGACAATGAAAGCAACTCATAGTTTTTCTGTAACTAGGCTATAAATTATCCGGATAACGTTAACTGATCGCTTTCTCTGGTGTCTCTTTCACGCAACAAATGTCTTCTTGAGAACGGCCTTGTTAAAGCAACGACGACGCTATGGAAGAACCATTCTAGATCAGTTTAAACTATTAATACACATATTAGGGACCCTAGTTGATTCGGCATTGACACACCTATTGCTGGACGATAAAATGGACGCCTAAGTTCCCTGATAATAGTAGTTCCCGGCGAAATCAGGGCTGCGACGAAATCAACGTGACCTCAAGAACTTCACGGTATTTGGAGCATTTCGACTGCTTTAACATGAAGAAAATCAGGTCTGTTTTCCAGTACAGCATCGTCTTCATTAATTGGTGAACAAATAGTTAGACTAGAGCCGACGTTGAAATATATGACGCCATTAGGAGGCGGCGTGGTAAATCCAAAACAGCGTCGATCCCCGTCCACCTTTCCCTCTTGCGCTTGTTCAGGCTTTGCCAAGCATCTGCGCAATGTAATACTCACTTCTGCTCTAGTCCAGAGAGTAAGTGAGTGAGTGAGTGAGTAAAGACTTTATTTGAAAACAAGGTATTGACATATGATCTTGTTAGGCAGCCACGAGCCCTTCGGCCCGGGAGGCTTCTTCAGCTCTCTATTCCAAAAGTAATCGAGCGAGATTAACTTAGCACACTTCTTTTGTACACCTCGCTCCATTTGAACATAATACAAGAAAGCCGCTTTACTGAAGTAATCCATGACTCGTACCATGGTTACACACTCGAGACCCTACGAGGCCTCGTGCAATCGAGCAGGCGTTTACGCGTGCGTACATACACGCGCCACAAGGCACGCCTAAAGACTCACACTAACGCTACGCCGACCCGGCATCATGCACATCGATGTCGCCACCACCCAACGTCTTCGGGTCACTTATAACGGGCCGCCCGGCCGGCAGGGCTCTACAATGGCGCTGTGCACACGGTCAACAAAAAGCCGGGGGAGCCGCGGCGACGCGCGCGAGGTCGGCTTCTGGGCTGGAAAATTGAGCCGTGGCCATTACGTGCGCCGTTTCTCGGCGAGCAGCAGCCCCCCGCCGCATACACGTCGACGCAGTTCGAAAGGACGGAAGGGAGTCTGGCTGCGGCAGAGCCCGCGTGCCGCGAATGCGAACGATCGGAAATGAAACGGCGCCCAGACACCGCGTCGCATACGAATGGACGCTAAGCCGTCGCGCCAACGATCTACGGCCGGACAGGCTCGTCCCTTCAGCGCGCGCACTCCGCTAGCGGCCTCGCCCGCTAGCGCAGCCGTCGACCAGACCGGCTTAGCGACGCCACTGAGAGGAGACCCAAGGGAAGGGGGAGCGAGGGGGGGGGGGGGTGCGGTTGCATCTGCCGCCGTTGCATAGAAGTTAGCGGCAGAAGCACGTGGGTATAGTGCCGGGATGCCGCTGTGGGGCGCGTGACTTTTGAGCGACGAAGCTCGTCCTTCCGTCAGAGAGTGAATTGTACACTCCGTGGTTTGCTGCGAATTCCGGATAACTCGAACTCGGCCGTGTCGTCGGATTCGCCCTCTCGCCAATTCTCGTCGGTTCCCTCGGACGTCTGTACAGCCTCGCTCACATTGTTTGTAAACGCAAACATGGCGGAAATGTACGGTACGGGTAAATTTGATGATGTCCGGAATAGAACCCCGTGGTCTCGGTTCGACGCGCTTCTTCGAAAATTCCTCTTTGCCAAAGAATTCATCGAGAATGGGCACACAGACATTATTTTCGATTCACGGGGTGCCATCTATCCTGGGGCCGTCATGTGTACCTACAACTGAACACTTTCGTGTGAAGTGGGGTCAGGTGAACGCGAATGCGAATCGGCCGTAGTATACCGTGCATTTCTTGATACAGTTCTACAGGAAACGACTGCGTTAACAGCCAATGATGATGTTGCTCCAAATCGGTTGCGCAAAATATTCTATAGAGCAATGCGGCTTATTTCGTTTCCGCAGGAAAGACTGGCAAGAATCGTGACTTTTGGCTTTCTTTATATGTATTTTCGAACATACTCACGCACCAGCGCAAACAGGCACGGGCATACGGACAGCTGAGCCTTTAGTACGTCCCTTACGAGACCAGGCTCCAAGAACTCTATCAAAAAAGAGGGGACGGTTTTCTAGTTTGTCCAATGCTATGGGGAGAGGTGTTCTCTGCGCACTAAAATGAGAACGCAATAGTAAAAAAAGGCCGCGCCGGACTAAAAAGAAATTGACGACAAGCAGCACGCGCTATAGTAATTCGTTTCCTGTCAATACCACTGATTACAACTGTAAGTACAACTGGATATTATTATCATTAGCATTAGCCTCCCAAATTAACTGCTAGACATAGGTCCCGCAATTTCCAGTCATTCCTGTCTTCAAGTAATATGCTTGCAGCACGTCGCTATATACGTCACAGCAAGCCAATATATGGCGTCATAACTTCAGATGTGAGCTAACACCGACAGCATATACTTCGTGTGACAATCTGCTTGGAACAGTATGTACAGTCTCTTCAGGGAAACAGAATTTCATCGTGCGATGGCACCGGAAAATCGCGATCGAATTTCCCGACCTTGTTATCAACTGTGGTTTGCTCGACATAGGTGTCCGGTGAGAAACATAGGCTGTTTGATCAGTTTTCTCTCAAGCAGCAACTTCGATCGATTTGCAGTCTTTCGCAACACGCTAAGCCATCGATATCAGATTAACAACAAATTCTCTAACTTCTACGCGAGGGCAGCGTTGAGGTTTACTTAACCACGAAATGGTACGGCCCTGAGTTTAGCCTTCCGAGTCCACTAACTATAATGATTTATGACGTCTGCGACGCAGCTGCGACGAGTGTTGCTACACTTATTCTGCATGCCCATTATTTGCTTGTAAAACCCAGAGACACATCGCAGAGTAAGAGAACATAGCAATTTGGCTCGTTCATAGCAGGCGTTTTAAAGCTCGACACAAGATAAGACCCGGAGAGGAGGTACCTCTATACACGGGCCGTTCCTCGGTGAAATGTGTCATCCACGCGCACATCGGACGCGAAATCTGTGCCAAAGCCGGAGGCAATGTGTTTCCATCGTCGCTCAGCGTACGACAGGGCGCGCATACACTGGTTGCGTCGAGATCTCGTAATCCCGCATTAAACAGCCCCTTTCAACGAAATGGAAGGTTTCCTCACTCACCTATGTAGGCGATTACGGGGGCGTCCCCAGAGCAAAGTTTTATACAAGTCGATTCGACCACGCGCGAGTCACAAACATTAAACTAAAGAAAAAACCCCATAAATTGCGTCTTATCAAGGAGGACCTGAGCCAACTCGGCTTTTAGGCTCGAGCGAAAACGAAAAATGAAAAAAAAAGAAGAAATGCAAAACGCAGCCCACGTGCAAGGCTACGCGGGAATCGTATGCGAGCAATCGAAAATGTGTGCGCGAGAAGATTTCTCCCGCGCCCCTTGCCGTACAGGGCGATCGCTTCTCGCGTTCGCTATCTGATAAGTGTGTATACGCCCCCCTCCCCCACACCTCTCCTCCTTCCGTTCTCTGCCTTGGACGAGAGAGAGCTCGATCGCGCGCAGGCAGCATACATAGTACACGCAAGCTCGCTCACATTGACGATTACACCACACCGTGCGTGTACATACATATATACACGCGCCCCTGCACGCATAGCTGACACGCACGCAGTGAGGGGGGGGCGGAATCGCGCGATTTGCAAGAAATAACGCGTCGTTTTCGTGTCCTCTCGCACGCGGCAGAGAGCGACCCGCCGCGGCGACAAATTGACTTGCAAATTGGCCATTTTGTCGTCGCCCGTCGCCGGAATTATTTTATTACTCGCCGCCGCCGCCGCCAACACCCACCCACATGCGAGCGTCGTCGCGCGCGCGCGCGCCGAGCGGAGTTGAAGCGTGCAAGCAAAGCATGTAACATACATACGTAAAACAGGAATCGGAATCTATTTCGGCTTTGGGAAAGTAAAGAAAAAAATAGAAACGCACAATTTCGCGTTTCTAGCTTTCGGTCTACGCGGCTGCCAGCGCAGGAACGAAGCACGGGGGGCTTCGGGGCGACAGGTGTGTACACGTGGTCGTCGTCGTCGCCTCAGTCTTGGTTGTGTTACCTGAGTGTCTCCCGCTTTCTTGTTTTGTGCGTTGGTGTCGCCGCATCAACCTTCCCCTTTCCTCGGCGCCCCCTTTCCTGTTTGCTCGTTTTCTTACCGGATTTACTCGAAGCTAGGCCGGCCTCGATTATAAGCCGATCCCCCCTGATTTGGAAGGTCAGAAAAAAAAGTAATAATAGATAACCGTCCTAGTATGCAAGCCGACCAATAGTAAACGACAACAGCCACAAAAAGAATATAGCTTTATGTTAAAGCCAGTCACGCACTTGCCTGGCTGACTGCAGGGCACCATTGTATACTCACACCGCGTGCTCGGTGGCAGGGTCCCACCGAAAGCGAAACTGGGAACGAAAGAGGAAGCAGAGAAAAGAAAAATAATTGACGCCACTCGCAGCGCGCGCATTGGAAGCGGCCAAAATGGCATACCGTTACAGCGAGCTGTATTACTGTGAGCCTGTGGCAGCCCACACTACAATGGTCACCGTGCCGTTCCTTTGGCGTTGTAGCGGCGTGCCTATTTTCTAGCCGTGACGGCTCTTAACAAAATCCTGGAACCTATAGGAGTTCCTCAACTCGGGTCTTGAAAAAAGAAAGAAAGAAAGAAAGAAAGAAAGAAAGAAAGAAAGAAAGAAAGAAAGAAAGAAAGAAAGAAAGAAAGAAAGAAAGAAAGAAAGAAGGCTATCGGCCTACATGCGATAGAACACGGTATATGCTGCGGGCAGCAGCTCCGCCAGAGGCGCGACACGAGATATGTATGTATGTACACGAAGATTTCGGGCACACGACGTTTTCTTCATCGAGGTTCCACCCTTCCTTCCTCTTCGCCTCCGGAGAGATCGCGCTCGGCGAGGAAGCGGAGAGATAACGCGCGGGCGCAGTTTGGAAGCACGCCTCCGTGATGTATGACCGTGTAAGCGGTCGCGTGTGAAATGCCCGCCGTCCGTGAGAAGGGCTCCCGCGTCATTCCCGTGGGGACGCAAAGACACAGCCATGACTCGGGCGAATGCGCCGCGCATGGTGGACACGTATACAGCGCCGCGATATCTCGGTTGCTTGCCGCGTCTCCGCCGCTTGCGACGGCGACCCGTTTCCCGCCGCGAGGACGAGGCGCGCCGGTGACTTTGTTGTCGGCCCCCACCGTCTCTTTAAAGCTTCCTTGGCGAGCTGGAAGGTAGCACGTGATGCGTGGGCTAATATAACTAATTATTCGGCGACTCGAGTACACAGTGTTGCGTAGTGCGTTATAGTAGCGTTATTGGACGGAAGAGGGAACAAATTGCTATTTGTTATTTTATGCGCTGAATGTCTTGTGCTCTCGAATGGGAGCAAAACGGGTGCAGACTCCTTGTGAGGCATCCACTTGCCTTTCGGTCTTGTCTTGAAACGGTTCTTAAATGCCATAGCAGGCTTCCGTTCGAATTCAACTCGGGCGTGAGTGAACACCTACTATAATGCGCCTAAGTACGTTCTGCGAGTTACATGCTGCACGTGCAAACACTGGTGTGACGTAAATCGACCTACCAACTGACGATAGACTAAATGATCGACCTCTACATTGTCTCAAAGCAGCGCCACCTATATAGACCATGATAGCCGCCGTTGTGCAGGGTTATGGATGAATGCTGACCCACCTGGAAACTTTTACCACGCATTTAAATTAGCTACACGGGCGAATCCAATTTTTACCTTGACAGAGTGACTCGAATTACTAAGACGACTAACTGACTACGAGTGGGTACTCTCGGCCAACTGCCTGTGACCCCTACGTCATGTGTAAAATTAATATAGAAACATATGCCGACGTATCACAAAGTGAAATGTGCAGCTTCGACCGAGCATGTATGCAGCTGAGAGATTACAACAAGCTATTCAATGGAACCGTACACCTACGGGACATATCTCAGTACGGATCACCCTTTTGTTTACCTGAGCAAGCCAATTACTCTCGACTTCGCGAGCGACGTGACATACGAAACTTGTGAACGGGCAACGTGTGCGTTCCTGCTTAACTGGAAGCACGTTTCACGTTCGTTTTAAGGCCGCATTCCTCATTGTTATCAGGGCTCGTGTTGTTTACGTTCTGTAATATCCCTGCTAACTTCGGTTTTGTATCCTATACGCTTTAGTTATTTACCGCTGCTTATCACGTTATGACATTCGACTTCCCGTGCGCTTTGTTGTTATTTGTACCGCGCTTACTGTACAATTATTTCTTGCAATATTTTAATTTTTGTTTCATTCTCACAATAAGAACTATCTTCCATATTTTTCTTTTAAAATAGAAGATACGCGAAGTAAGCCGGCAGGAAAACAAGCTACGGTGACTGTATTTCGATGGAGGGGAAATGTAAAAGCGCTCGTTTGCCAAGCTTTGTGCGCACCTAAAGAAAAGAAAGGAAAAGAAGAAAGGAAAAGAGAAGCTTAGGTGGTCAAAATTAACGAACACCCCATCTTTTTGTATCCCTTTAAACTAGATCTTTTACATCCAGGACGCGACTATATATAGCCCGGCCTTGGTATATAATTATGCCGTTTCCCTTGCATTGGGGACACGCTAAAGATGGCCAGGTGGTCAAAATTATCCAGGGCCTTACTTGAGCCCGATCCCTCAGTCACCTCCCCCTTTCCCGTTCCCGCTTTCAATAAAGTTTACTACCGCTACCACCATTCCAGATTCCCTCCCCCCCCCCCCCCCGACGGTGTGCGTCAAATTATATCGTCGTTATGGCATGTAAGCATGCAGAACTGACTTAATCAAATATAATTATGAGCATGGTATATAGTCCTCCGAGGTCACCCTTATATATATATATATATATATATATATATATATATATATATATATATATATATATATATATATATATATATATATTTAACAAAGAACAGGTAAGTCTTCGCAAACACTCCGAAAGGTTTCAAAATTTAATTCAACGGAACATGCTATCGAGCAGACAGCAAGAACGGTTGAATCGTTCTTCAATTGTCTGATAATAGGCACACCTTTTTTTTTTTTGCACTAACACGAGAAGTCCAATGCAGCAGTGCGCCTGCGCGTTTGACTTCAAATATCGCTGTCGAGTTTTTTATTGTTATTATTTTTTAAAAAATCCGCAGTCAGTTCGCCGTACTCATGTGCTGTCGCCATTTGGCAGGGAGCGTTTCGCACAACATGCATGTTTACGGCTCCGACAAGCTCCGTCGGCGTCGCCCTTCCGATAACGCCCCGAGTCAGGTGCGATCGGCGTTCACATATGCAAATGAGACCCGCAGAACAGCTCATGCAAGACGTTAGGACAGGAACGGTTCGGGGGCCGTGTTTCACTCATTTTAAAGTTATAAACTTGTTTTCCCCCCGCCGGGTACGCCTTTACTGTTGGCGGCTTATCGGCTCGCCTTACCTTGAGCGTTCGTCGCAACTATAGATAGAAGTCTAATGGCGTGGAGAGCGCCTAATCTGAATGTGTGTGTACAGCGTGTTTAATTATATGGCGTCGCAAACACTCACGCCTTTCGCGATAGTCATAACATATTGGGTCGCTCAGATATCGGCACTGAGTTAGTGCTGCGTGGATGCAGATGAGATTCATAAATGTGAGGTGGCGGTTAAAAAAAGCGAGAGAAATGGGCACTACCTGTTTAAGTTCTCGTTGCGGCGTTGTAGTTAAAAGCTATAGCGATATAAGCGTCGCCTCAGACGTCTGACGCGGAACTCGAGTTGCTGCGTGCTTTTAGCTTTACCCACTTCGTTTCCAACTTCTCGATGCCTTATACCCAAGGGCGACACGAGGTGATCAAACGAGACCAAAAGAGAGAGAGAAAAAAAAAGGTGCCTTGAAACTTGCGCTCACCTTTTGTGCCCGTTTCTGTCACCTCCCCGCAGTTACACTGCCTGTCGCGCAGGATGGATTTCGCCGCGAAGCCGTGGCCAAAAATCCCGGCAGGATGGATTTCGCCGCGAAACCGTAGCCAAAAATCACGGCAGGATGGATCTCGGCGTGAAGCTGTGGCCAGAAATCATGGGCGAGGAGTGTCACGGCGTTCTTCCACGGCGGCAGCTTCCAGCTGCTGACGCACAAGTCAACGGCTCGCGACCGAACGGAATGGAGGAAAGGTCGGTGACGCGCGAACGTACGTGTCACCAAAACGGCGAAGCCAAGTTTCGAGCATGCAGTTGCGCCGCCCTCGGTGTAAACCGAGGAAAGGTTATTCTGCGCGCACCAGGTGCCTGTAAGCGTGTGTACGGTTGAACGAGTGCCCGACGTCACACGCATCGTCCCTGTTACTATCGGCGATGCTCGGAGCACAGGGATAGGAATAATGTTCACTTCAGGTCCGTCAGATTTGCTGGCAAGTTCAGTTAATTCCCACCGACAGCTGCGGATATGCTTTTACCTTGACTGTAGGTATACAGTTCTTTACTAGGAATACTAGAGAAAAATCTGGCGCCACTTGAGCACAATTTCCTTGAAACCGCCCTAAATGGCTGTTGAGACACCACAGGAATGACGGGCACTGCATGTATTTGCTTCAAGTTCGCGCTTTTGGCTTCAATTGATTGATTGATTGATTGATTGATTGATTGATTGGTCGATCGATCGATTGATTGATTGATTGAAACAGATATGTGGGTAGATTTCGTCGCCAGCTTTTGCGGAATATCTGATTATCAACTGAACTGAGAGAGAGGACATTAGGAATAGGAAAAATAAGATTCCTGGATTCTTAAGTTAACCTTCTTGAGTCTGTCTAGATTTTCAACGCGGTTTCGTGGTATTGCAACCGTGTTAGTCAGCCACTCATTTTAAATGATCATGGTTTTCAGAACATTGCAAACATTACGGAAGAGATAATCCTTCACCGTACTCACGTGACGATCGCCATCTCATCAGAAAACCGCGAAAGCATCATTGTGTTTTTCACAATCCACAGGATTCTGCGAACGTCTAAGTAATTGCTGATCTTCATTACTTGTTGTTTTGTTTTTCCATCTCTAATACCACCTATCTTCTAATCCTCATTTCTCTCACGAACACACGGGTTATAGCAAGCAGCGAAATCGAGCCTCGTTAACCTCCTTGCCTTTGCTTTCCCTCGACAAACAGAAATGAATTGTGTAGAATAAAACGAACGGTTAAGCAGGGTGAGTAACATCGTCTAGATTTAGCGACACGCATACTTGAAGTACTGTCGTTTGTTATAGTGCAGGAAATTTTGTAATGAAACGGATGTGTTGTGATTGTAAAACATCTGACGGTTGAAAACGAACGTCATGAGGCTGTAGCATGAAACTCGACTCAATAGAGCCACAAAGAACGATAATACAAGCTGCAATGAGCTTTCACAGTAGATAGTTGTCAATTCGTAGAAAAAAAAAAGATTATGCACTGTCCATTATTCCCACAGTAGATGAGCGACTGCAGCGCCACATTTCTCGCTAGCCTTGTTTGCGTTAGACCCCACAGGGCTTTATAAGGACTTTATATATATCACACTAATATTCACGCGAGCTTCAACACGGAAAGCGTGAGGTATATCCGTGAATATTTGATAAAACTTTAAAAAGTGCTATACAGTTTCAGACAATCGCGTAACAGCATGTCACCTGAACGTTTGCTAAATATTTATTAATGTAACCCGCAGATGCTGCGGCCGGAAATTCTGAAGTTAGCATCGAGCGTGACGTCATGTCGCAACCAACGAACCGTGACGCTTCCAAACCACGTTGATGTCACACTTTCGTCGTTTCCGATTTTCTCTCCACAACATCTCTTTTTTTTTAATTTTGTCAATTTCTACGCGAGTCTGATTTATTTCTTTTTCTGTTATTCAGTGGGCCATTGAGGTATTTCTTTTTCACCTGGTACAGCCTTTCGATTGCATTTCGTTTCTTCCGACACATAGCTGTTCATCGCACCGCGAAGAGCAGACCGCAGCGTAGACTGCTAATTAGTGTCAAGTATCATTCGTGCTATGAGGAAATCCACCTGAACCTCAATCTCTTTAATGGTCCTTGCTATCGTACTCTTCCCTTCCGCTTCAGTGAGACGATAGTAGTGGCGCGTCTGAAGCAGCGGTTTCCTCTAGTTGTAATCTAACAAACATAACGTGCACAGTAAGTGCCTTGTTAACTGGTTATAGTTCTGCCATCTCCTCCGTATGGTCGGGTCGCGTTGAGGGTACTCGTGTTGTAAGACAAGCCACATTAGGAGAACGTCGTTCCATCTGTATAGAGCAACGTTGCTTTCAACGAATAAGTTACGTTCGCCCCGGATTTTTAAACTGCATAGGCTAATCAGTCTCGTAAGTGCTGCGGTGGCAGCGAACAGCGTTTCCGGAGAGCCCCGAGCTGTCTTTTTTAACGCTTAGCTTTTAAATGCGAAGCCTTCTGCTCCGAGTCCAGCCACTTTACGGCGGCCGAGCTTATCTCGTAGTTTTCGTTGCCGATCCCTCTGGTACTGCAGCTTCTCTCGACGTTATCGCGGGTCAGTCCCGGCTATAGTGCGGTCTAAAATTATGTGCCACAGGAGCGACTATAGGTACGTGACACAATAAGTACGCGCCACTGGGTATAAGTTTTCTTTCCCTCTTATATCCTGCCATTACAAACATGCCGTCTTACTTAGTATTATTAACACCACAGCTTAATGATCTCTGCATAACCATTCAGTACTAAACAATTAAGTTATTCACATAAATATTCCCCGCAAATCACGAATGCTTCGTATTACGTATTACCCTGGCAATTTCTTTCTTTCTTTAATGGCGCATGCACCAACGGTTTCCTTCTAGGCAGTAAAAAAAAAAAAAAGTGGAAATGTTCGTGCGCACCGTTAAAATGCGTAAACTTGAGACCACCGAGAGATAATAGGCCGGGTTCACATTGCCCCATATATGCGGCCCTGTATAAGAATGCAAGGCGCTGTTTCTAGCATCTTCGCTTAGCGACTGAATCTTTCCCTTAACGAGTTGCGAGTTAATTTCGGACAATCGCTCCGTCATAATATTGTTAAGGTAACAAGAAAACTTTCGCTCCTAAATCTACGCAATCACCGCCAGCCTCTCGTACCGCTTGCAAACAAGCTTTGCGTGTTGCCCCCTTCCTATCTTCCCGCGAGGCGCGATATAGCTTATTTTTTTGCTCCGTGCTTTACGGCTAATGCGTATCTCCGCCAAGTGTCTCCCGCATGCAAGAAGCTCTGCTGCTCGGCCCCCTCACAATCCGAGTGGTCCATATACAGCTTCCTCCTGTTGGCCGTAAATAACGGTTGCCTTTTTTGAGGCGTTATAGCGACGTAGGAGTAGGGGGTGCCGTGAGTTAGGCCGCGTCGCGCGCGCAACTTCTTCAGCAGTGTCAACCGGCTTGAAACAATAGAGGATCTCGCGCAACGACGCTCGCAAGCCGCTGTCACGATGCCGCACGCTATACGACATCGTTTGAGAGCGCCACAACGACTTTCTTTTTGTCGCGCCTCTTCTTCCGAGCCACCTCTTTTTTTTTTTTTTTTTTTTTGCTGCATGCGACGTGCCTAACGCGCGACTCCGTGGCGTGGAGCCCGGCTTGTGACACCTTTTACTGCGCTTCCATTGTTTCAATTTACGGCGCTGCCGCGGACGCCCGCGCGCTTCCTCTAATGGGTTTTCGGGGTAAACTTGTCCTTAGCCGGGGGCGTATATCATTTTGTTCGCCGCACGGCAGGTACATACGCAGGTGCTTCGAGTGAAATCGCGAGTTCTCGTAAGGCGGTTTCATACGCAAGGGTCTACGCCCGTAGTCAACCGAAACCATTGTTCGTTAGAGCTTCATTTTTTTTTGTTCCTCTGCATTTCTTCTGGCGTTTTTGACACAGAAAGCCTGCTGAGGCTGTGAAGGGATTCTCTATGTTTACTACTGTACGCGTACAGTTGGTTGAAATTAACAGGGTGGCTCTTTAAGGCAGTGCGCACACATAATGCCAATCACATATCTCAGAATCAATCAATAAATCAGTCACTCAATCAACCGCGCACACAGATACATACAGGCACCCATGAACGCACAATGAAGGTTAGCGGATCTGTCGGGATGCGGATATGCTGAGCTTTCTTGGTACAACAACGAGGGTGCAAGATTGAGTCGTCACGATGGCTGCTTCAACATTCCCGAATTTGCATATCATATGTAAAAGAAAGCCCCCAGTATAAGAGTTGAATACTTCGTGGTGAAATGTATAAATAAACGCATTGTTAGCAAGCACCTGTCGCAACAGTGTACCATCACATCATATGTAAGGCATACACCCCCAATGGTCCCTTAAAACAAGCGATTCGACAACTGTGTGGATAATTACGCGCAGGCTTGTTTAGAAAAGATGAGTTTTGCCCCACTTCTGAGCTAGGTAATGAAGCAGTGGTGAAGAGTACGCTGAAATACTAATTAAGAAAGCACCATATCGCAGCCCCTGACAATTAGGTGCTCTTGTCCGATTACGTAAGAGTGTTAATGCTGGCGCTTTGTTATGTTTCATTTTGTTCCCTCGTTCAGACGAGAAGGCCGATGATCATGCCCGGTGTGCGAGCCACCACGAAACAGGGTGGCCTGGACACGGCCCTTCTCGGAAAGGAGACCCACAGGTAAGTTTTATCTTTTCTCCTTTACTGAGCGTGCTGTCGGTTTAGCAAAAATCGCAGCTAAATTTTGATATCTGTACGACTGCTGACGTTGAAGTGTACTTCCTTTGTGCGGCACCAGTATAGTACTGGCGAAGTTTGTGGCGCCCCTTCAAATCAATCACATGTTTAACTCTTGTCAGCAAAAAAAGGACTCAGTCGGAAAAAAATAAAGAAAAAAGAACACACCTGCAGTGCCTGGGGCGGCTCGAGCTCGTAACTGATCGATAACGACCCCAGTGCTCTAACCACTGCAACACGGTAATTCTTCAGGAATTACGGAACATCCGTACTTCGATGCACATCACGTAGTTCGATGCACGCGAAGGCAGGCAAATGTGCACGCCATACATTTCGAGTCCTTCACGAAAGACTGGATCCACATTTTATGAGGATCACTTTCACCAGATGTAGGCTTTGGCGCCAGTTCCCACTACATGTTTACCGTGAAATGACAAACTTATTTGTGTGTGCAAGTAGATTCCTCGTGTGCTGAATGAATAAATGTGAAATAATTCCACCTCGTTCTCTCTGATAAATGAACAGGCCTGTAGTTTCCTTCAATAATATTTGATGATTTGATTCTCAACGACGACAAGCCTGCACAAACCGCTTTAGAAGAAATTGATGTCAATTGAAGTTAATTGATGTTAAATGTTATTGTGCGCTGGATCGTGAATGACAAACGTTTGACGATTTGATTTTTAAGAGGAAGCCTTATCTTGGGGCCAGTTCACTCCGATTTTCCCTATTCGAATACATGTAAAACACAGGAATGCTTTTATGAGACAATCACGGGACCACTCTGAGTAAACTTTATTGAATATGAGAAAGAAAGTTAATCTCTGGTGAGTTTAGGAAGCAGGCTTTTGATTTTTCTCTTCACCTTTCTTTTACAAAGGTCGCTGAAAATCGGCAAGTTTCAAAAACAAAAAGCACGAAGTTTACAAATCCGTAGCTTTGCACCCAGAAAATAGATTGCGGTCCTGTAAACTGCATCTGTTAGGGTATCTAAAGTAGACAAAGTTGATTTATAAGCTTACGACTTACGTCTGTTGCAGTGTTTCTAAAATATATGTAACTACTCACAAAGCAGTGGTACAATTCAGAGCAGTGCAAATCGATCAATTTTGCGGACTTCATAAGTTTTATAAGTGCAGTTTACAAAATTTGTGATTTCCTTATTTATTACCTAATTATAAAGTTTACAACATTGTACTCAACTTTTGTTTTTTCTATTTTTTTTAATTTTCAGAATTTTCTCAAAACAAAAAGGAAAAAAAAGGAACGACGGCCTAACTTAAAAGGTGTGCTTGCTACAGCCACTAGATTTTAATTATTTTCTTATTTTATGTACAAATAACCTGATCAAGATGAGTGCAGCGGTTGTCCAGAAAAAAGAACTTATTCGTTCTAATGTGTCTGGATCGGATCTTACGAGCTAAAGCTTCCTCTAAGGACGACAACCCGCACAAACTACTTAAACTGATGTTAATTGCGATTGCGTGATGGGATTGTGAACTGCTGCATATGATCGGGTGTATGTGCTTTGTGCCTCTCTCCATTTCCTTCTTATGTTTCTACCTCGCTCTTTCCGATCGCCCAGTGTATTGTAATAAACGGTACTTTCTTTTGATTAACCTATCCGCATTTTTCCTTTCTTTCCTCTCCTTTCTCTCTCTCTCTTTCGATGTCACTTTAAACCAAACTCTCAAAGTTTGCTTATGAGAGATGCTAAAGCAGGGAGCCCCGGGAACGTTTTGATCTCCCACGGGGATCTGCAACGGGGCCTAGAATCACACCACGAGCGCTTTCGCGTTCTGCTCCAAATCAGTGTTACAGACTGGGTACCACCGCTGCGGCAAAACAGACACCAAAGGAAATGGCAGTGCATTCGAAGGTGACATAGATGCAGACTGTCTGTCATCAAATTAGATATTCGCGAGTGTAGGACGGTTTGGGATGACGCGGGACGATACTGTTGCTGAGCCTACAAGGTATACAGCGTAACTCTAAAGCATTGTTATTAGTGAGCCACTAATTGCACGGCTGGCGGGTTACAGTTGTACTTCCGAGCAAGCGGCTTTTACGGTGGTATCCTCCGAAGCAGTATTCGCAATGCTCTCGAAGAGTATTACGCCAGTCGCCTTAGATACTAAGTCGCATTTATAAGCACATTATCGCGATAACGAGCACAGTAAGCTCGTTATCGCGAACTCCGAGACATTTACGGGACATTTTCGACGGCACCGTTGAACCCAACCGCCACCGCGTGAGTGGCTGTTGTAGATTTACAGAATAACTACGATAGGAAAGAGTCTCATGTAGGCACTTTATTCCTGAAAGAAATCGGTGATCTTTGAAACGAACAAACGAACACAATCAAGCATTAACAGTTTCAGAAATTCGTACCTTGCACCTTTTAGAACACACTCTATGCACTCGGAAAGGGCAAAGAGCATTTTCTCTCTGCCCGTGCAAGGAAAACGTAGAACACGGCTCGGAGCAACGATTCACTTTCGCAGTTAAAAAGAAATAGAACAAAAAAACATTAGACCACTTGCTATCAAAGATGTTCGGCCAGCTCTCCTTCCATGCTGAGTGCTGACAATGAGTCACCAAAATATAAACGTGTGAAAAATCAATAATTATCTCGCTTTCGAACAACAACACAGGCGTGACTACCTAAATGCCGATCGTTTGTTTAGATTTATTAACAAGTGAAAAACACAGTGCCATTGTTTGCGAAATATTCTACTGTACAGCCACCTTCAGAGCAAAACAACATAATCCTTCTCGTCGATGAGCGAAACGTGAACAAGGTGAACGAAGGAGCCAACCTTTCGACAAGTGGACTTGTCTTCTTCAAGGCCTTGATGAAGACTAGTCCACTTGTCGAAACGTTGGCTCCTTCGTTCACCTTGTTCACGTTTTACTCATCGTCTTGAATTTCCATCTCCCGCATTCCCCGTCTTTTCTCTAATCCTTCTCGTGTCACGTAAAGTCAAGTTTCCTTATCTTCGTTCTGAGTACTCTTCTGGAAGTAGGAAAAACACAGAATAAAAAGTAACCAAGACGCCGTGGATGTGTGCAAATCCATTCTAGGTATTGTTAGCCGACAATTGTCAAGAACTGCGATAGATATAATTTAATCAAATTACTATAGCCTGAGATTCAGGTTAAGCACTGCAGTAGCTTTAAACACAGTAAGCACTTCCAGATAATTTCTAAAGCAAACTGAGCACAAAGGTAGGCTCGCCTATGTCAGCTGACATGCTCCACAAGATAAAGAGATCCGGATGCTTTTAGGTGTTTCGATAATCGCATTTGAGGATGGGATCGTATAAAAGGCTAAAACTGTAAACTTCTTCACTGTTTTATTGCTGAAGTCGAAGTATACATAGTACATATCTTTTTAGAAATAATCCCTATTCGGCATCAAATAGTGTTTCGGTTCGAGTTTTCGCTTATGCCAGATGAAGGAGGCAATGTTTTCACTATCATCAAAAGACGTTTGCATCTGCCACCTTCATTTCTTTTAACATGCTACGCGAAGGCACCCACACAGTCGTTCATGCAAACGCAACAAACGTGTTTTCCTATAGAGTACTTACACACCTAAAAAAAATGTATGCTTCTTATCACATCTAGCAAACCTGGTTGTCTTCCTCAAACCAGTTGCACATACTGGCCTGTGCTAGTCTGGCTTCTGTCCAATAAGACGCCACGTAGTATTATTGGCACCCATGAAATAAAATAACTTTGTTTCCTACCGTCATTGCTCTCTTCTTTTAACAAAATGGACAGAGTGCATCCCAGCGTAATTATTTTGAGAAGTCGGTTAGAGCGGTTTCAAAATTCCCGCTGCCACTTCATGCAACACGCAATTGCAAAAGTAAAACCATTCGAGAGTTTTAGTACTCCGTTCAAGACACCGCGTATGCTGTGGGCAATCTTTTCGCGGAACTCCACGGCATTTGTCACGACCCAATTTTTAGTACACACGGGAGTACTCTGTTACTTGAAACAAATTAAAGGCCACATTAAAGTAAGCAGCTTGTTGCTGGTTGCTTTCTGACGCCGCCATATTGCAAAAGCGAGCAGTCTCGCGCTGTCCCGAACATTACGAGAACGACGAGATCGGGGCGCGATGCCTTCAACGGTACGCTCGCAAGACCCGGATATATACGCGCCGGCCGCGTTTGCACGCACAGTTTTGTCTTTGTTGCGCTATGCGCGTGCGCGCTCTGCGAAACATGGCGCTCTCGCTTATATGCAACCGCAGTAACGAACGCCGCACTAAAACTCTCTACTGGCTTGTTCGTGCCGTCCTCGGAAAGGCTTTTTGTCACAGCTAGCAAGAACACTTCACGAGCCGTCAAGGCTCGAATCCGCTACGACATCTGAAGAGCACGTAAATAAGGACATGTTGTGAGGAAGAAAGAAGGGGAACAAGGCACTCTGAACGGTTGTATTGCACAGCGCATCTTCCTGAGCACAACAAAAGCACACACGACACTGCACTCATACAGACTACGTCGCGAAATATGAGACCGGCGTATCATATAGCTTTCTTCATAAATATTCAACGCATCTCGGCGGAGACAACCACGACATTGTACGTACACTAAACGGCAGACTAAGCTCACGTATAAAAGAGGCCAACTCACAATAGAAGCACGTGATATAAGACAGCGGCGAAGCTAACTGACGTACGACCACTCGTCGCCCTCTACTGGGGCCCCTCAAACAAGGCACCAGCTGGGGAACTGCGGGAGAGGGCGCGAAGATTGGTCGTTTCAACAAGCATCAGAACGTTGAACATCGCAGTTCGTCGTACGCCTCAGAAGGAGCAAGCTACAGTGTGCGCGATGTATAGGGAAACCTGCTCATGTGATTGTGCAAGCGCGAATACAGACATGATGGAGGGACACGCTTCTGCCCAGCCACTATGCACGCTGTCGTCTTGGATAGATGTATACATAAATGTTAAAGAGGTACTGTGCTTGTACGCCCTGCTGAAAGGCACACCTGGCGCTTTGTAATGTGATACTGCGCGTCTCCACACCTGCAACACTATATCGAGAGTGCTAGCAGCCGCTCTGACTACAAACCTATCTTATACGTACACCTCCGCGTTGCCGTAACCGTTTGTCGTTATGCTTAAACTTTCATCTTTACCGGTCGATTCTGAGTGACAGGCATTTTGTAAAGTAGCGGAATAATCAATCAAACGCGCCTACTTTTACGCCGTTCACTTTGCCACTTGCAACTATACCAATTATCACAACGGGTCCGATCATCAATACTGCTTTAGGTTTGGCGCTGCGCACTTTCTCGAAGCGGATCGAACGACAGTGGCACGCTCGCGTAGCTACGATTGGACAGGTGACATAAACTCGCCTGGCACAAGTACAGGTTGAATGGCATTCGAAGGTTGAGTCGTCACTCGTATAAGCCCTTGGGACAAGGCTTCCTTCTGGTTCTCCCTTCTACGCAGCAGAGCATCCACAGCCCGTGTCACAAACCGACGGCGCGTCTATATAGGAAAAGGAGCACAGTCTCTGCCTTTGTGTCCGCGTGAAGGGAGCAGCAGGCGGAAGACAGCGCTCACCTCCCCCCCTCCCTACCGCTATCTCCGGCACCTATGCGATTGCCCATCTAGAACGCCCACTGGCGTCGTTGCGGGAGGCGATTTGTTTACAGGACCCAAAACCCAGGGTCGACCGATTTGCAAGCAAGCTCTGTTTCTTCTGCTGCTGCCGCCGAGACGCGGGCAGCGGACCGAACGCCGGCGGCACCAGCGGGACCCAGACTCGGTGGCGCCGTCGGAGCCGTTATTCAGGGCGCTCGAAGGCGGGCAGCCGCCGCGGTGCCGGCGGCGGCGCCCGAACGAAACGCATCCGCACGTCGCGCTCCACAAAGGACCGCATCGCACCGAGAAGCACGTTTGTTATGACGGACTGCTTTCCTGACTGCGCTCCTATATGCCCGAGCGCCAAAGGGGAACCCAACAGCCAGAGATGCACTTTTTTTTTTTTTTTGTCGTGTGCGTGTGGTGCGCCGCTGCGCTCCGAAGCCTTTATCGCTCTGCTATAGCCCGTTGCGCGCTCTGCTCTCCCGGCTCTTCTAAGCTCGTTCTCGGCACGGCTCAACAGCAGTGTCTATGTGGGAGGACGCGAGGTGGACGACGGATTTTTCAACCTTCGTGCTGGCGTGCGCAGTATTTTCTTCTTCTTTTCTTTTTTTCTTCTGCTTTGTTTTGTTTCTGGCGCGTTTAGACGCCGCTCGTTGCTCGCGCCGCGACAGCGAAAGAATGAAAGGGGTTGGCGAACGAAGCACACGCGCGGACGGACGGACGGACGGACGGACGCCTCATTTACGCGAATCAGGCGCCCTATCTCGCACTCTCGCAGTTAGAGGGCGCGCATATACGTGTGCTTACTTTTGCTCCACTACACGTTCTCGGCAGTGCTGCAGTGCCGCTGCTGCTTCTGTTCGGGCATTCTCGCTATGTTTGGCCGGCGATAACCGTAATAAGAGGGCAGCGGAAAACCGCGGAGAGAGCAGCGGCGGCGGATGAACAGGGCGCAGTTATGGTAATGCGCCTTCCGCGCATCCATGCGTGCCCGCGATCCCAATGACCCCGCGCTGTTTGCTCGTCGGCGGCCCGGCGACTGAGAGCAGGGCCTACGTGCGGCCCCTGCTCAGTGGCACGCTTATCGGCCAGCGCGCGGGCCTCCCGGCGCGGCGCTGCTGCTGCGGCTTTGTGCGCCGTGTGAGGAGATGCATTTAGCCGGAAGTGGCACTAGGGTGGGCTCATTTGAATAGCCTAACGAGCCTCGCCGAGGCGCCTCTGGCTGTTCGACTAGCGCGCTGGTCGCGCGGCACTTCAAGGCACCTTCTTCGCCTCCCGAGAATGTATACATTCTGTGTAACCTCGCCGACTCGGAGGCGCAACGCCGCGCATGCGTAGAAAATGGTTCGCGGGCGGAGATAAGAAATCAGATGCCGCGCGAGGCGATGATAACGGCTTGAAGCGTTGCGTCGTTTGAGGCGCTGCGACACGTTTGCGGTACATGGTATACCAGTGTCGTAACGATACCGAAGAGGTCGAATGTCAGTGAACCCTCATTTCTACTGCAAGTTCGTGTGACTTTGCGCCGCACTGACGCTGTACAGCGCTAGAAGCATAACGGAAGAAGCGGCTTTACGCGATTTATCACGAGCTCACCCTCCGAAGGTAACGAGAACGAATGTATTAACCAAACACACATTGACGGGGATGACCTTGTTCTCGCGCACGTACGTTCGTAAGAAGACAGATAAGTGATTAGAAGATGTTATTACAAGAAAAGATAAGCCTGGTGTAGTGTCACGATGCGAGATGTTATACATTTCTGTGGCGGCCTTATCAAGTGTCAAGTTGAGAAGCGCCAGCGCAACAGCATTCGGCCCACTGAGGTACCGACTTAAATTTCGGTGAACTGCAGACGAACGTAACGGTCTTCTTTCAGCTTGTTGAAACCGACTGGACTCCGCGGGGGCTTTGATTACTGCAGCTAATCAGAAGGCAACGAACGAACAACAAAAACACAAAACGAACGACACATGGGATTCAGCTGAAGTACGCACTCTACGTATACATTTGCACCGTGGACATTCACAGCAGTCGCTTTCTTTTCCAGTAGGATACGTATATGTGCCGAAGAGGCTGCAAGGTATAGCGAATACACATTCTAAATAGCTGACAACTTTTTAAAATAAATCTATCTGCCATTCTACTGCGTAAAATCAACACGACTGAACTACATAAACAGCTTCAGCATTGCAATAAAATGCGAAAGGAGCTTATGAAAATAAATGCCCGTTGCAAATGTTCCTGTTTTCTCTATCTGTTGGCTCTCTCAAATCCAGCAAAGAACAAGCGATTTCCGTGGGTATGCTCTCTACGCAAGACACGGAACCACACGACACTATGTGAAAGCAAATGATTATACATTGCGCCACTTTGGTGATGCCGTGATCACTGCTCCTTGAATGCTTGGAGCACTCAGCCGTAGGAGACAGAATAAAAGAGAAAAAAAAACGAAATAATGAAATGAGGAGGCGGGCAAGGTCTTCAACAAGAATAGATTGCACGAATGATTGGCTAGAAAACAAACGCAGAAAAACAACGAGAGTTATAGCTTTACAGTGTTATCCTTTTCTTTTTGATTATAAGTTGTACTGCAAGAGGGTCACGATGGGTCCCGCAGAAAGCACGCTGACCCGCCGTGCACGCGTCAGAAGGCTTTCGCACACACGTCGCAGTCACACGCTACAACATCTTAAATAGCCTCACTACTACAGAAAAAGGCAAAGGCACCTCAGGACTCATTGTCCCGAGCTCTACATGAGGGGAAGGGAGATCTGACGATGGTGTACGAATGAGGTGATCACTGGACGGACTTCGCGACCTTTCTTTGTCCAGAATGAAACTTTCCTTTTTTTTTACTACAAAAAAAAAACGAAGGTACTTGACTCGAAGGCGAAGAAACCCACGCAAGTCAGCAAAAAAAATTCACGCACACTTTCGCACGTCCACGTATACGAGGCTGGCTGGCCGGCACTCCAAGACGCACGATCTCGCGTAGGGTTTGGTCGCAGAAGCGCGGGAGGTGTTCGTGCAGAGACAGCGTCACGCGCGAGGGAGCGCTCCGCACGCCGAGGACGCCCCCTTGACGTCGACGACGCCCGGCGCGAGCGGCACCGGCCGCTGCGGCGTCGCTCGCGCCTCGGCCGCCTCGAGGTCGTCGTCGTCGTCGTAAGGCTCGTCGGGGTTCAGGATGACGTCGTCCTTGTCCTCGCTGTCGTCGCTGTCGGCGGGTTCGACTCCCGGCGCGGCGTCCGAGGCGGACCTGCCGGCGCGCGCCGTAGTCGCGGAGGAAGAGGACGAAGAGGACTGCTGCAGCGCGGTCCCCGCGTCCGCGGCGCCGCTGGAAGGCGGCCTGCCGGAGTGCTTGGCCTCCAGGCGCGCCTGCTCGTTGATCTCCTTGACGGCGCGCAGCTCCTTCTTGAGCTTCATGCGCCGGTTCTGGAACCAGATCTTGATCTGGCGCTCGGTGAGGCACAGGGCGTGCGCGATCTCGATGCGCCGCCGCCGCGTCAGGTAGTGGTTGAAGTGGAACTCCTTCTCCAGTTCCAGCGTCTGGTAGCGCGTGTACGTCTGCCTGCCGCGCCGCCTCGGGCAGCCGTTGGGACCTGCGCGGAAATTTCATTGTAATTTCATTTGCCTTTATTTCCAGAAACATACAGCTTATGGGGGATTTAAGGAAAAAGTTGCTCGCAGCAACTTGACGGGCCTTAAACCCGTTCTGAGGGCAGCAAATGTTCGTGGTAATTGTGTGTGTGTGTGTGTGTGTGTGTGTGTGTGTGTGTGTGTGTGTGTGTGTGTGTTTAAGTATAACATATCGCGGAAAACTTGCACCAGAACTTTCGCGAACAGGGGCTCTCGTACACAGGGCCCCGTGTTCACAGGAATGTTCTTGGGCTAATATTGTTCTACACAACAGGCACCTAACTGACAAAGCTTTGAGTTCGTGAGCGCTCTTTGCAATTGGTCGGCTACCGCGTCTCTAGCAATGTGTCCATCACCGGGATTAGCAAAATTTGTTTTTCTATATAAGAACAATTATAAGCGCAAGAGGTCTCTTGGAATACGGGCCAAGATTCCAGATAAATGTGATGTTGGACGGCTAATGACACTTACGAAGGAAAAGCATTTTGAATTCAGCTGCAGTAATACACTTGTGTGCTCGCTGCAGTTTGCATCATTGTTTCGGAGTCATGAAGACAGATAGACGCGACAATGCTGCGCTTCCAACAGTTTTACCTATACGACACTGTTTCGTTTCTGTCTTAGTGTGTTGCTGTTAGCATGAACTATGTCTAATTATAAAGGCCACCAACTAACCTGAAGTCATGCTGTGTGAAGCTATATGCTACGAGAAGAAAAGAAATGCTTCATTTTCATCAACGAAGCCATTGTTTTTCGTAAAATGACTGCTTTTTGTTAATTTTGCACTTTTAAGGGGGTCCTAAGAATGTGAAATCAAGAACAACCCATATTTATACTTGAACTTGAAAATAACTTATTCATTGCCGGATGGGACACATTCAGTTTACAGACGCAACAAATAAGTACCTAGCCTCCTCGATCGCCAAGTCTATTTCCAAAATCGTTCTTTTTTTTTTTCACGCGAACGCTTTTC
This sequence comes from Dermacentor albipictus, assembly GCF_038994185.2. Lineage (NCBI taxonomy): Eukaryota > Metazoa > Arthropoda > Arachnida > Ixodida > Ixodidae > Dermacentor > Dermacentor albipictus. The sequence goes on along the minus strand of NC_091824.1, from coordinate 56,583,573 downwards.
CGGGCACGTTTCTTACACCGCACCCAAGCGAGGGTGACTCATAGAAGCAATACATCACACACGCACAAAGAGGCCAATCATTGTCTCCTCCATACGCGCGATAGGGCTGTTGAAGTGAATGCGTCGCGCGCCTTTGTGTCGGGGCATTCCGTCTCGCGCACAATTAAACTAAGCAGTTCGCCGCGTCAGCAACAACAATCCCGTATTGAACGAGGCAATCTTCGGTTCCGCGAAGCAATTGGCGGTGCCCATTCGACAAGGACCGTAAACCGGAGCTATAGTTAGTAATTTTTTCGCCAAAGGAATGGTGCAGCATCGCTCTCGTCATCGCAAGGTTACTCACTTGCCCCCTCCCCCGGGAAAGGGAGGAGTGGGTCGTAAGAGCTCTACTATATGCAAGTTCGACTGTTGAATAGAGCGATATACTGCTCGAATACGAAATATGGCCACGAACACGCCGGTTCACGGGTAGCATGTTTGCGCGCTTTTTTGTGAAGCGGAAAATTACCGGCGAATGAAAAAAACTAGTCATTGCACGGGTATTACGAGCATTCACCCTGCGCGGTCTTTAGAAACTTGCGAACGAGCCTTCGTCATTCGTGTGCGACGTTAAATTGGGAGCCGCAGTATTATGCCCGCCCTTTAAACGCAGCGTGACTCATTCGTTCGCACATGTTTACAGCCCATCGGCGTGTTTTGTGGGCCCTTGTCCAGCTGCGCAGCACCTCTTTGATCGAGAGTGACTGGGAATGAACTGGGGAGCTTGACAGAGAGAAACGAAAACGCGGCGTACACAAACCTGAAAACAGGTGGAACGAGTGCGGATACTCCTCGACCCGATGATGGAGCTTGTGAGCGGCAGCACGGAATGCTGAACCTGCGAGAGAAAAAACAGTGAACAAGCTCGATTGAGTTGGTGCAATCTTGGGTGACTTCACTTATAATCGCTGTTCAATTATCGCCACATGTCGACGGGAGAAGATCAGGCGTGTCAGAGACCGAAAAGAGATGAGGGGAGAAGGGGTTGAGGGGGAGCCAGCAAAAGAGATACACTGATCGCACTTGGACTTAGGGGGCCTCTCAAAATTTACCCGACGTGTAAATAGCAACGGTCGTATGACACATGTCGCGTCCCCCACTCGGGAGACACTGACCCTAATAAAATGTTTTCATCCCAAGAATACGTAAACATAGATGACTCGATGAGGCGTCGTCTACTTATTGGCGTATGTTGTACTAAACCGATACGTACGGGAAAACAAGAGCTTACGGCGACACTAAAGGAAATTATTAAGTCGAGCTGCGTTGAAAGACAACAAATTCCGCGATAACGAATTCGTAATTCGTAGCGAGAACAGAGCTCTCGTAAATGAGAAAACGAATAAGATAAAAAACAGGGGCGATGCCACCTATATTGGACTACGGTACCGCTCACATGACCTCAGCGCTGTCTGATTCACTGCGAACGGCAGAGAGGGAGGTCACGTGAGGATTACGCCAACACGTTTATTTCGGCGGGGCGATTCGCATTAAGGAGAAGCGGTACGTTCGACAGCAATATCTCACGAAACAAAGTCACCATATTGGCCCACAGAAAGGGACCACACACTTCCAGACGAGTAAGCACCAAATCCGTGCGAAATATGTGCTGTCTTGTTGCACATTTTCGCCTTTAAAAGTATTGTGCTTTAACAATCCTTGGCTCGAACACAAAGTGGACACTTCGAAATACCATTACTTGCGAACGGCAACATTGTAGTGTCATTTTCTAAGAACTATAGAGGAGGCTAGGCACTCCAACTACGAGTCCAATAGCGATCCCGCTCAGCAAAAGTACTATTTTCAGAGGCCCGTCCATATGCATAACAATGACGATATGAGGTATCCAAATTTGACCGTAAAAAGGTCAATGACGAACTCGGTAATTAATACGCAGTAAAAATAACGATATGTCGCTCGCAGCGATAAGTCACCTTCGCGTTTACAACTTTATAACTCTATCAATGAAGAAATAGTCGCAATACTGATGTCATTATCACCGAAAAACAGGTACTGTAACCACGATGTCACTAAAAGAAAAAAATTTGTTCGTAGAAACAGGTCGACAAATAGAATAAGAGAGTGACATTTCGGAAAACAGAAAATGTTTATGGGGGACGCAGTATTTGTAGACGACCTAAAATAAGCTCGCCCAGCAATTGGAACCACCGTTTCATATACTCAGTCCGGTCTGTCAAGAACGGAATGTCATGCAATTATGCACTCAGCGTGCGTGAAGCACGTTCTGTACGCCGCAGGCTTTTCAAACATTTTTGGCCAATTGCGCCTAACTTGAATAGTTATAAAGAGGTATACAGGTGAGGCTGGACGTTTCACTTCTTAATTTTTGTGCATTGCTTCGTTCTCAGTGGAATGCAGCCGCATAATTACAGAATATCTTTGAAAGCTCACTTTTTTTTTTTTGACGCTATGCCGTGCACTGGAGACGGGAATTCACCGACGTGTAATTTCAAAAGGGCGCGTCTGCGTGCATGTTTTGACGTCTGTCCAGTTGTAGCAATATTCGGTCACAACGGCAGAATTTCTTCGTTTCTACGTACACAGTTATACGTGACTTGCGCTATGCCGAGACTATCACTGTCCGCAGATTAGTACTCTATAAAGGCACGATTATCCTTCGTCGTGATAAACCCTGGGTCTTGCGATCCTGCGAAACTGTCCAGAAGCAAAACAGCAACCTGCACGAAGTAAAAGCTTAATACAGCGAAGAAAAAGCAGACTTAGAGGCAGCAAATGTGAAAGTCGTTTGAAGAATTTTAACTGACTTAGCGTCTTAGCTAACTTAGAAAAACGAGAGTGGCGAATAGATATTTTTTTTTTAATTTTTAATCCTGGACGTCGATTCACGCAGTGAATTTAGATGAACTAGCCTGTAATCACAGGTCAGATTTACTTAGTTTCTTTAGTTTTATATAGTTAAATTTTCCAGCAAAGGGCAAGTTTTCTGACGCTCCCAATAAAATTTATCATACCGCACGCTCTATTTCGCTCGGCCTTTTTTCGATTAATCGTGCATCAGTCAGATTAGCTGATATGCTCAGGGGGGTGTTTTATATGTTATAGATTTAAGTGAGACCTCTCCCACAGACAGCCATCAATCTAACTAACATTGTGACAACAGCAAGATTAAATTACTGGTGGCGAACACGTTGCATCGATCGCTGCTGTTTAGATTAATTTGATTTATTGCCTTTCTTTAGCTGACATCCTCGCACGCGCCAAATGCATCAGGATATGATTGATTTTTTAAGAACTTTGGCGTCTTAGCGTGTTCTACGTTTTCTTAAAGCGTACTACACAAGCGTTCCGACTTATACAGAAAGTTGCGCGTCATGAATAATCAAGTTTAAATATATCGGCAATCGCAGGCTTGTAACAAAGAAAAAAGAAAAGAGAGAATACAAAATCAAGGCCGCAATCGCATATAGAGAGACGAGAGTACAACGCTCTGGTGTCATTGAGGGGACACACAACGTGGGAGAAAAAGAGCTACCATATAGCGACTATAGCGACAACCAGCTGCTTAGATGAAGTCGCGTGAAAAAGAAAAGAAAAGCGAAATTTACTCGCAAACTTGATTATTGAACATTTGGAGATACTTTTGTCGCAAAGTCACACCTTTTAAAATACCTTCATTCGCAAAGCCATCTTAACGCGTAGGCGAACGACGCATTAAGAACGCGACGAAAACGAAATTCCCAGGGCAAAGATGCGCATATATATATATATATATATATATATATATATATATATATATATATATATATATATATATATATATATATATATATATATAATGCACACGTAATTTTGTGCTTAGTACATAATATCAGTCACGAAAGACATAACTCAACAGACAGGAAAGCAGACCATTGCGCTTATCGCTGACGGCACCTAGAACACATATAACACGTTTTCTGTCATCATACAGTGCACGGGCCGTATACATATTGAACTCGCACTCTTCTGGATCGTGCCTTTTCTAACTTCAGCCTTCGGGCGTCCGGCGTAGTTAATGTAGATATTACCGATCATTATCCCATATTCATCACGTTTGATAGTCATGTAGCTGGCATTAACACCCCATTTAATATGACACACTTTGATCAAGAAAATTTCATTAATGTTATTTCTCATTGTGACATGGTCCAAAGTGTAATCTCTAACCGAGACACAACAGGCGGTTGATGTCTTCCGCAATTTACTTTTGGAAGGTGTTTCTTCTAGCACTTCTACTGCTGCATGCAACAAGAAATATCAAAAGCCCTTGGGTATCCCCTGCTCTTTTAGCCAGTCTCAGAAAAAAGGATAATCTCTGCAAAAGAGTGAAGAGGAAGCCCTTCAATAGCGCCTTGGCGCTTCGCTGTAAATTTAATTGCAACCTTCTTAACTCTTTGCTAAAACACGCCAAGAAACGCTATTACAACAATGAATAAGAATAACCCCCAAAATAGCGGAAACGATTTAAGGAATATTTAAGTATGCCTGCTCTGAGCATGTCTATAAGGAAAAGAAGTTACAGTGACGTCATTTATGATCACTCCGCCAATATTTAAAACGCATCTTCGGAGTATTTCTGTTTCCCATGCTGAAGTCACAAAGACGTTCCTTCATCTGGTTTGCCGCGTTTACCTCACTCACTTCTTTTCCTCTTTTCTGCTTCTTCTGTCAATTCGTAACATTAAAAACACTCCTGCGGGCTGGATTACATTTGTGCACTTAAATGCATTTGTGCATTGAAAGATGATTGCTTATTTGATTTCTTATCCCTTAAGCCATATAATCAACCGCATTTTCGCTGAAGGTTGTTTTCCTGACTCATTAAACCGTGCTGAAGACATATCGATCTTTAACAAACGTGACAAACAAGCAATTATAAACTACAGACCTACATATATTCTATCTTCATTAAGGAAGGTCATGAAACATTTGTTTGTTAAGCGCTTTAATACTTACCTAACGAAATTTAATATGATAAAGCCTTGCCAGTTTGGATTTAACAAAGGAAGCTCCACTCACCATGCTTTACTTTCTTTGAGTGACTTCATCAAAAATTCCATGGATAATGGTGATTTGTCAGGTTTAGTAGTTTTGAATTTAACTAAAGCCCTTGAAACACTCAATCACTCCATTCTATTCAGCAAGTTTGATTTGTACAGTATCATCAGTCCCGCCATAAACTTCTAGAATATTTACCTGCTTAACTCACAATCCGTGGTCCTCACGGGTGGCACTTGCTCAAACACTAAGATTACTAACCATGGTGTTCTCAGGGGTCTATTCTTTGTCCCCTGCTCTTAATCATTTATATACATGACTTCCCTGACGTCTTAAGCTTTGGACATTGCGTGTTGTATGCTACATGCGGTATCATGCAGAGACAAAACGGTTTCCTCTATAACGTAAACACTAAGCTTTGTACTAAACGAAGTTGTTAACTGGTGCAATAATAATGATCTAAGTATAAACTCTTCTAAAACTAAATTCATGATTTTCATATCCTTTCTCAAGGCGATATTGATGCCGGCAATTCTGGCGCTAGGTCTTAATATTATGTCTGCGTGTGACTCGATTTCATTTCTTGGAGTGCGTTTTCATGTGACTCTTAATTTTGCTTTTCATATGAATAACGTCAAGTAAAAACATTGCTTTTGGTATTTGTGCGTTAACTAAAGCTAGGCCATATTTTTCGACTAATGTACTGTTATTTCTCTATATTTACTTCATCCACAGTCATTTATGCTATGGTACAGCCACCTGGGAGAGCACATATCAATCTTAGATTTCATCGGCGCGACACATCCAGAACTGGGCAATCCATATCGTTACTTTCAGTCCTCACCTTTCTAATGCTCTTACTTCACTTAGGCAATACAAGATTTTACATTTTAGGAAGCTATGTCATCATAATTGTGAGTGCTTTTTTTACAAAATAATAAATCACCAACAACCTTTCGAACTTACTAACAACGCCTTGTTAGAAAACGCTAACTGTGCGCGTTTCGCTTCGGAAGGAAGTTTATTATTACCACGAGTTTGCGCTAATTGCGGAATAAAAGCCTTGTCATTTACAGCCATCTCATTCTGTAACTCTTTCCTATCCAACTTATAAAGTGGTTGTATGTCCTATATACATTTAAAGAACGCTCTGAAATGTTTCCTTCTGTCATCTTAATCTTTTTATAATAGCTCTCACTATATATATATATATATATATATATATATATATATATATATATATATATATATATATATATATATATATATATATATATATATATATATATATATATATATATATATATATATATATTCATCGCTTTGTTTTTTTATTGCTTTGATTTTGTTGTACTGCGTACAGCTTCATAGGTGTCAACTTTTGTTTTCTTGTCCCTTACCCGTGTATTTTCCATCATGAGTCCAAGTCCCCCCTACGTTGTTCGGACTATGGCACCCTAGTCTGTAAAATAATTGTTACATGACCTGCACCGTTACTTTTACGCTAACAATACATTCCGAAATTCTGAATGTATGCTGCTTGAAAAGAAAAAAAAGAGAGAAAAGAAACCGCTCGACTCGCTTCGATGGAAATGTTACCACGCAAGCCAGTTCCACACGGCGAAAGGAATCTCCAGCCTTTATTACGTCAATGGTGACATATTGACGCAGCGAAGACAAAACAACAAAAGTAAGACTTAGGGCCAGACAATGAAATCTTCCTTACCTCACTAAGGAAGCCTTCATTGGGGTGAGGCTACCTTATGTCACTCTGAAAGCTTCCTTACTGAGGGGCCCTCGGTGAAGGCTTCCTTGGTGCTTCCTCAGCATAAGGTAGCTCCAAAGCTACCTTCATGCGTCCTTACGCCGCTCCTGTCCCTGAACGAGCGCTTCACCTCACTGCTTAACCACGTGGCATTCGCTTGCGCATGCGCACTGTCGCCCACTTGCGGAGAAGCGCGAGCACGGTACGTCTTGCCAGGCATGTTCGTTTCAGTCACGCGTGCGGCATGCAAGCATTGCTAGGCGTTGCTAGGCGTTGCAAGACGCCGGCGTGCCAGCGTTGCTGGAGCACATCAAGTTTTGCACTGTAATGCGCAACTTTTTTTTAACTTTAGCAAACGAAACTAGAAGAAAGCGTCCACGCTTCTCTATATTAGCTATTCAACTTAAAGATTGTGCGACGATACAACATTATTTAATAGAATAATGGTGTTCGCGGAAAGATTTGAAGAGATAATCTCGAACCCAGGCACGCGGCAACCGCTCCTTAGGTGAGGACGGGTGAAGGGAGCTTTCAGAGTACGCTTGCTTCCTCCATCGGTCCTTCGCTGTAAGGAGGCCTCACGTAAGGTTAGGAAGCGCTCGAAGGAAAGGAACTAGGGGTGTGCGAATATTCGGAATTTCGAATACGAATCGAATATTTTCCGTATTCGTAGCGTATTCGATTCGAGAAATGCATGTTCGGAAATTCACGAATATCCTAGGACGGCCGAATAACGGTGGAAACGGCGAATATTCGGATAGACTGCGAATAATTGAGCAATTAACCAATTGTATGCTTGCTCCGCATTCTCCTAAGAACATGTTTATTAACTGAGAACTTCGCATGATCCGCTCATTATCTGTATGCTCTGTTTCAGTCTATCTGCTTCAGGCATTTGAGACATGATCAGTTTCGGTTTCTTTTTCACCAAGCTTTATAATTCCAATTATTTTGGAATGCCCCATTGCTTTGAAGGTTGCAAAGGCAACTCAGGGTTGCCTTTGCAACCCTGAGTTGCCATTATCTGCATGCTCTGTTTCAGTCTATCTGCTTCAGGCATTTGAGACATGATCAGTTTCGGTTTCTTTTTCACCAAGCTTTATAATTCCAATTATTTTTGGAATGCCCCATTGCCTTGAAGGTTGCAAAGGCAACTCAGGGTTTGCTAGCATTGATTCAAAATGTATCAAGGCTCTTTGTGCGGAGTGGAAATTTGATGAAGTAGCCAGCCTAGGCATGTTTCTTGATCCGCGCTTTATGGCCACAGTTCATCAGGCATCTGGTCAGACGATCTGGCTGAAAAACCTTGTGACAACGGAGCTCCAGGAAGCCGTCGTGGAACACCATCGGGACACCGCCGTGCCAGCGTTGACTTCGTGTCCACTGGTGGCCTCGAGTGTATGGAATGCTTTTGACGATCTAGTGATGAACAAAGAGAAGACACATTTGGCATCTGCCCCTGAGAGGGAAGTTACAGACTACGCGCAAAAGCCTCTTCTGGAAAGGGGCATGAATCCTTGTGAGTGGTGGCAGTCCATTGGCCGCTTCAGGTACCCGCTTTTAAGTGCACTCGCCCGGAAGTACTTGGCGATCCTTGCCACTTCAGTTCCTAGTGAAAGAGTCTTTTCTACCGGTAGAAATGTGACAGTGCATAGAGAGCGTTTGCTTTCTGGCCATATTGAGCAGTTAATTTTCCTTCACGACAATCTGTAACAAGCGTTTTACCTGACTGAGGGCATTACCTGAGTCCATTATCTATAATTGAGTACCTCTTTAATTTGAAGCAACCTTGTAAAATTCAATGTTATTTTTAAAAGGGTAATAAAGCTATTGTTACCTCTCTTGCAATTTTTTAATACTACACATGTATTCGATATTCGATTCGATATTCGAAGAGAGTTCTTCGCCTTATTCGTATTCGATTCGTAATCGAAAATTTCAATATTCGCACACCCCTAAAAGGAACGTTTTATTGTTTGGGCCAAGCTACCTTCATGCGTCCTTACGCCGCTCCTGGCCCTGAACGAGCGCTTCGCCTCACTGCTTAACCACGTGACGTTTGCTTGCGCGTGCGTGCTGTCGCCCACCTTCGGAGAAGCGCGAGCACGGTACGTTTTGCCAGGCACGTTCGTTTCAGTCACGCGTGCGGCATGGAAGCGTTGCTAGGCGTTGCACGACGCCGGCGTGCCAGCGTTGCTGGAGCACATCAAGTTTCGCACTGTAATGCACTGCCTCTTTAGATTTAGTAAACAAAACTGAAAAATAGCGTCCACGCTTCTCTATATTAGCTCATCAACTTAAATATTGTGCGACGATAGAACCTTTTTTATTGAATAGTGGTGTTCTGGTGTTCGCCTAAAGCTTTTAAGAGATAATCTCGAACCCAGGCATGGCGGCAACCGCTCCTTACGTGAGGACGGGTGAAGGGAGCTTTCAGAGTATGCTTGCTTCCTCCATCGGTCCTTCGCTGTAAGGAGGCCTCACGTAAGGTTAGGAAGCGCTCGAAGGAAAGGAACGTTTCATTGTTTGGGCCTTAAACTTAGAAATCGGCACTGCTGCTTCTTAGCTTTCGTTGCAACATATGCATTAGACTCGACAGGTTGCATGCAGCGTCGGTGTATAGGGAGGCGGCAAGCTTTGAAGAAACATGAGCTCGAAGTTGCGCTATATTCAAAAGTATAGAATATAAAAGAAAGCGGCTGCAAAAGCCACGGACGTATTAAGCTGCTGCAGCCGACGGAGGTCCTATACGACACGACGAAGTACCATCCGTGTAGCCTCTTTCGCTGTTGCTGCTATTCAATCTGGACTCCTCAACTCAAGCATAAAAGGGGGAAGCCGTCTGCATTCTGATTGTGTTTTTTTTTCATTATTACCATTTTGCGGAGACCGCCTGCAGAGACCGGAAATTAGCGCAGCGTGAAGATGGCTATCAGACTGGCATCAAAAACAGGAACGGCGTGAGGCGCAAGTTGAAAAAATAAAAAATCCGCACAAAATAAAGGAAAACAAACAAACAACCAAAACAAAATTGCGAAGGAGGCATGCGCAGGAGTGGTGCCGTTAACCTGCTGCATATGTGTATCTACGCTGAAAGAAATTTTGTCGTGCAGGTGTTCTTATAACGGATATAAAACTGAAACAAAAGAGAGCAAGAAGGCATGACAGCGAGAAAAAAAATGGACTTCGTTATATCCCGTGGATACCGCGTTTCGCACGCATCTGTGACGCTGATATAAACACGCTGCAAACTTCGGCACACAGTGTTACGCTTAAAATTGTAGCTCGCCGACGTTTCTTACTGTTTATGCATGTGTGTGCGTGTGCGTGTGCGTGTGTGTGTGTGTGTGTGTGTGTGTGTGTGTGTGTGTGTGTGTGTGTGTGTGTGTGTGTGTGTGTGTGTGTGTGTGTGTGTGTGTGTGTGTGTGTGTGTGTGTGTGTGTGTGTGTGTGTGTGTGTGTTTGTCAACCCACGATCTCAGCATCCTCGTTCGAGATAACGCTTGAAGCTCCTGTGTTTTGGCCATTTTATCGGCGGTTCGTGGCCGGCAGATAATACCCGGTTCGATTTCTTTCCTTGCACGGTCACAGATGCGGACGCATTTCTTGCACTAATATACGGGGTGTTTCAGCTAACTTTAGCCAAAGTCTAAAAATATGCCGATGCACTCTGAGATAACGCGACCAAATGCACGTTCCTCACTTTTGTATCTAGTGTGTCAAGCTACGTTTTGCATTTTGCTTAATTGGACAATTAGTCAAGGTTAAAAACCGATTTCTGAAGCAACGAAGATAGGAAAAAAAATCCAAATAGAAAGTTGCAGAGCGGTTTGCAAAACATCCTATTAGACAGTTTCTAACTTTCTATCCAGTAACTATTAGTGTTTTCCAGCTTACTGCGGATGCACGCGAAAAAAAAAAAAAAACACCACATGACATGCCCGCTTGCGCGCCGTGATTGCAGCTCTCCCAAACGTGCCGCGTACAAAACAAACATAGCATTTAGCTCGGAGTGCTGTGTTTAGCTGTGCTCTAATGTTTCAGGAAGACGCACATCATCAGTTAAATTTTGGTGTTTGTTCCATTGCTGCCATCAAGTATTTATGTTGCAGCAACTTGATCATTGTTTGGCTTATGAGATGATTACCTTTCCAACAGCTCTCTCTCTCTCTCTCTCTCTACGTGTGTGTGTCTTTGTGCGCGTGCGTTTTTTGTCTATACGCTCGCTTGCGCATGCAGGAATTGCTCAAGTGTATTCTTTAAATGTTCTATATATTATCTTAAATTTTCTCGATGTTCTTCCTAAATCACGGTAATGCTGAAGCCATCGCTTCAGCGTAGAATAGATGGCTCTGCTTAAACAATCCAAGGGAACAATAGTGTTATTACACAGGACGAAATAGTAACTACGACGACGGGATATGTTTAATCCATGTACTTTGAGGTTATACTGAAATTGCAACAGGGAAACTCGTCCCCGTTCTGGGCATGCTCCTTTAGCAGCAGTGTCATTAATACATGTAAAAGAAGGAACGCTTAACTGAGCAAGTTGGTACGGATTCATTGCTGAACGCTACCTCCTAAAAAAAAAAATAGTAAGGGAAAGAAACGCTCAAGTAACGCACAACGAAACAACAGTACCAGCCCTATGAACTGAAAATTTGTCCAAACAAGCATAACTTCGTAACTTGAGACCCGCGCTCAACATCATAAGCCGCGTCACATTACACTACGTTCGTGTGGTCACTTGTCTTGGACAGCTCATGGTTAAATAAATTATCTAAAAGATTAGCTTAGTTGGCAAGATATCCACCTTGTCGTTTCCCGTACTTCTGTCCCAACACAGATGTCGTCGAAAAAAAGAAATCAAGAACAGGTACATCTAGCACAAGGGGACGGCGTCTGCCTGCAAACGTGTCTGTACGACATGAATGAGCCCCAGCTTCACGAACGCCTTTCGCTCCGTTCACACACTCATTCTCCCGTTTCCCCCCCAAACAGTGACATCGAGGCTCCGAAAACAGAAGGCCGAAGACCTGCTGCGGAGGCCCGTGTCGCGAGCCCACGTATGCACGACTGCCCGGAAATTCATCGCAGCCGTTTCCAGCTGGGCAACTACGCGTAAGTCAAGAGCACATAGCAGACGACGGCGGCTGTGGCGGCTATACAGGCCGATCGTCTATATTACAGCGAACAACCAAATCACACGCGCACGCACCACTGTTCGCGCAACTGCGGGCCCGCTTCGCCGACGCCCACGCGTCGCCACGCATCGCGCGCTTGTCGCATGCAGCTCGGCGACTCTCTGGCGCGCGCCTTATATCCGCTGACACAGACAAGTGACACACCCCGCGCCGCTTGCCATCAGAAAGCTCTTTTTCTCGAACGCCCCGCTCAGCCACTTCGAGCGATATCGCTCGCAGTCAGCGCGTACGTCTGCGCCTGTTACCTGTTTCGGTCGTGGCGTTTTTGTTTGTTTGTTTGTTTGTTTGTTTGTTTGTTTGTTTTCTCTCTGCCTCGTTATTTGCACGAGTGTCGTCGGTGCTCGCGCGCGCGAAACAACTGCCTGTGAATCACGCCTGCACTGAAGCTACTCCTAATGAGGCTGACAGCGGCCGTAATGTGTACGCAATCCGGGCATGCGCGAGCATACGCTTTCCGGTGTGTACTAACACATACACAACACAACGCAACGCAACGCAAAGCGCCAGCGCGTGGTCGCGCCTATATAGTATGTGGCGCCTGTCAATCTAATAAGCATTCACGACGTCGATATAGATGTGCACACAACGCGGCGCGAGCGCTTTCTCAAGTCTTCGGAGGAGGTCGGGCTCACGCGCAGGGCTGTTTGGCCTCGAGGCGCTTAAGGAATTATTGTTCTCCGGCCGCGAGCGATTACCGGAATCACTCACTGCTTGTGTGCCTGCTGCTCTGGCTCCATATGCATCTTTCGCTTTGCTAGCTGCGCACACGGAACAAGGGGAGTGCGCGCAAACGCCCGAGTAACTCGCTGTTTCTCGTTTCTTTTCCAGGTGTCGTGGAGGCGTTTGTAAATGCGCGCCCATGTATGGGCGCCCCCCCCCCCCTCCCTCAACCCCGGTTTCGTCATCGTGCCCGAGGAGGTCTCCGCGCTCGCGATATGTCGGCGACGGCGACGGTTGTTCTTTTTCTTTCTTTATAACTTCTCCTTCTTTTCCCGCGCTACTCATCAAGGGATGCTTCAGAGAACTCTCTGAGTTCACTCGCTAAATCACGGACTCGAAGCCACGTTCAGGTTCATTAGGCGAGGAAGCGATTCGAACGAAATGGAACGACGTGCCCTTTTCCCCCTCGCGTTAAGACGGGAGAGGAACCATGTAGGGCAGAGAAAATACAAAAGAACTGCTTAAAGATTGTCACACAATGCGCCGGATATTGTAAATTACGAATACATTCCAAACATATCTAAGGTGCAAACGTTGCTGAGGCATACGTGTGCGTAGCACATAAGACGAGGTTTCAGTTACGAGTGGACCTAGAGAAAGTGATACAAGAGTGTGAAATGTTTCGTGGACCCCGCCAACTCTCTCAAGAAGAACGCCTTTTGCGAAATTATCGCTTCACAAACTACACAAGAGGTTACCAAGATTGCGATTCGAGCTCCCATTCAATTGTGTACTCTGTACATTATATACTGCAAGTTGTTCGGGCTTGCAGAGAGGTACCTACGACGGCTCGAATGACGAAAAAACTGTCAAATGGCGTATTGTTTCAACTTTGGAGACTGAGTCCCGGCTAACACAGACTGACGGACGAAACCGAAATGGCCATCGTCAAGGCGTCATTCTTGTGCACGAAAATACCTGACGTCGTATACTTGTACACACACGGCGACAAACGAGGTGCATTAGCAATGAATAATGATATAACATGACCAGGCTTATTCAGAGCGTAAGTGAGCTTGGGGAGGGAAAAACGGTGACGGTGTTCGGGCCAGTAGTGACGGCGGCAGTCGTCTCGGTTTTGTTGGCGTTTGGTACAAACAGCCTCTGGAACATCGCATAGTAAAGTTTAGGTGACACGAAGGGCTCTCGGCGGCGGGAGACTAAAATCTGAAAACAGCGGATAAATGTGGAAATGCTCATAATTCTTGGCACACTAATCATGCATTACATCCAGCAGTGCGGCTCCCAAGAAGCTTGCCACTGTTTCAAAAAAAAAATTAAAGCTTCAAAATTTCGCTCCGCCTGTCTCGAAAGAACCACGGCCTTGTCCTTACGATGCTTAAAAAATCTAATCAAGCAATATACTTCGTCACAGCCAAGTCGCTATTGCGTTTAGGAGCTGTGATAAGTTATGACAAACGTTCAAAACAATATGCACCTTCTCATTCGACGTTATGTATGTTATTTTCCTTCGTAGTCATGTCTTCCTGGTTTGAGACCGTAGAATGCGCTTCGTTATACAAAAGCGCTCTGGATTACTTTGTTAACAACGCGTTCCTCTTATGACGACATGGTATGGCTGGACTGAGCCGCAAACACTTTATTTTCCGCTACGGCGACGTTAAGCGGCTTGACTTGGGTGGTTACGCGTATGGTGCTACTTTAGCGAGGACAGTTAAGAACCTTAACAATTTGGAGAAGCAGTAGCAAGTGCAACGCGTTTAAATGCACTCGGAGAAAACAGCCGCAAGGATGGCCCTTATCAGTTTTTTATCTGCTCTTCCTGTTGTTCATAGCCTCACTATGGGAGCGAAAATAGCAAACAAAGCTATCACAGGGGAGGGCCGACAAACAATGAAATGGGTTATAAGAACGACGTCAAGCCCCCCCTCCCCATTCGCATTATCTGCACGGCCTCAGAGCGGGTACATGCAAAGTTAGCGGCGCGCATTGTTAGGAGCGCACAGGTGCCTTAATTGCCTCCACTTTTTGCCTTGGCAGCGCGCAGTGCCGCAAGAGGTCCACAGCGCCCCCCCCCCCGCCTCCCCCGGGGGGGCCACCCTTATTATCCGCGTGTACGTTATGTACTCCGTATTCCCGACATATCTCAGCTGGTGGGCCACGGGAAACTCAGCGTGATGCTCATTGTCGTCGGTGACTTGCAGAGATCGGCCGGAAAAGAAAAAAAAAGACAGCGCCAACTGGGATGGCGCCGATATGGGACTCGTTATGTCCGCCAGGAACGTAAAGCAGCGCAGCCGCTTAGCGCACGTGGTGCAGCTGCTGAGAGCCTAATTGAAGCAGCCACTGCTGGGAGGCTTCGAAGGCGAGCAGCATAGCGCCCTGAGCCGCAACGGGGGACACTAAAGCGGTTGGCATTCCTGCCGAACATATACACTACGCGTACAGTTGCGTACTAGAGATAGGCAAAACCAGACTGGGTCTTGCGCGTATCGCTCGCTCGTTCGCATAGCCCGCGGGCACAACGCAGAAGGCATGGCGCGCGCCATAACTGTTACTGCCTTCATTGCCGTAATTCATGCTTCTACTTGTTTGGGCGTTATGTGTCCGGCATCCTTAGTGTATCTCTCATTATTTTTGTAACGAAAGTGCATGACTTGCTTTACTTCCTCCCGGTATACTAATGCCGATGAGGGGGCTGCAGGTATTTGCATAAATACGTAATAATAACCTTTATACCTCAAACGAGACACGTTTGGGAACACTTGTTCGCTAATTTGCCGAGTAAGTAAGAGAAACCTCCTTTTTCAATTCAACCACCTGCACTTGTCTGTTTCACATGGAGGCCCAACCCTGGACGGGGAGTGGCTAAAAATCCTATCTGTTTATTTAAAACTAGCAAAGAAAGAGAGAGAGAGAGAGAGAGAGAGAGAGCAAAAAGCAAATTAATATATGAACCTTGCATGCTGAGTGGAACTAATTAATCGCAACAAACTCATGTTCGGTGATTGTATGTAAAAACTTCCAAATTGCTACCCTTCCACTCTTCGAAAAGAAATGTAAACGGCATTTCACGACACTCGGAAAGCAAACAATTTACTGTCTCTTCGTTGGAAGAATTGTTTTATAGGCTGATTTGTTTCTATAATGCACTAATGCGTGTTCATTGTTGTCTTTCTTTTCAGGTTGACAAATACCATCCTTATCCTGAATCGTCTATGAAGCAGCTGGGAACATTACTGCTTCCAAAATGTCCACTGGAAGCAGCGAAACACAAATATATTCTAACTAAATTTAGCCCATCTCTCGCACGGGAAACGATAGACCGTAATCGGCGATACACTAGCCACAATTCCGCAGCGCGAATTCATTTTCCTCTCTTTCTTTTTACGGCTCCGAGTGAAATTAGCGAACACCGAAAAACATAACACGAAACGGGGAATATACATGTACGGGCAATGGTCAGATGGTTTCAACGTTACAGCGAAATATTTAATGTTACACCATGAGGGGAAAACGAAGAAACATATTACATAGTATACATACACGGTACACGTAATCCAGTAATTACTCATATTTCATGTTTCTGTTTAGAATGGAATGATTTGGGACGCTCCCAGACACTGGCGGCAGCGCGACGACTTCGTTCTATCGGAATGCCGTAAGACGCGACTTCGAACGACAGCACATAATCTTGGCGATCTGGAGTCGTAACAAAATACATTTATGCATTACAGCCCTCTCGCGGCACGATAAGGTATACTAGACGAAGCAGCATCGATATCGGTATCGTGCGAGGACGAATTAGGGACGAGGTGCACTTCATGGCCAGTTCTTCGAATCCTCGGAGATGCTTTCGGCTCGATTTACAAGTCGGAGGATGATGCCAGCAAGCCCTACTAAAGTAACTGCAAAGTGACCATAAGCTACAGAGAGAGAGAGAGAGGAAGACAGGGGGGGAGGGGGGGGGGTCAAGCGAAGCTTCTAGGCTACAATGACATGCCTCGCCAACAGCGTCGCGCAGTGACGCTGTCAAAGGAATGGTTCAGCAAGTCCCATTGGTCGTCAAAAGCAGAAAGTGAAAATGCTTTCTTTTTTCTGCAAGCGACCTCCTGTTCGCTTCTGAGGCATGCACGCCACGCTCTTGAAGCGAGCAGGAAAACGAGATAGTGAGAGACGACGAATAGGCCGGGTAAGAGCGAGAGTCCATGTCGGAATGCCCCTCGCTCAATCCATTTACAGCTGCCCATTCTCTGGTCGGCTTCTCCACCGTCCAAGCCGACGCACGTATACAGGCGTCTATAAGCCGCTTCGCTAAGAAAAGCCAGAAGTGGAGAGGGTACGCGGAGAACGCCAGAGACGGAAAGATTTACACTCTGCTCACAAGTCAGCCCAATAATGGCGGTCTCTTCTTCCGTCGTTCGCCGTCGAAAAAGCCAATGAGTTCAGAGGTCAGCCATTACTGGGATGCCCTTCCGAGTCTGCGAAGGCCAGATACACATTCACTTATACGAGTCAGGCCGTAGACGCGTGCCGGAGGAAGTTGTGCGCTGAATCCCCAGTTCGCGATTCACTGCACGGCCAGACGAGATGCGTGGTTATGTTCGCTCTTACTTCAAGCCTGCAATTTTGCGCGCAGTGAAGTTATAGCACCCGCAGCAACGACGGCTGTCGCGGTTACGCAAGTCGAACGGAACCCACGGAAGACGGATGGATGGCCCCGTGATTGAAGAGGTATGTTCGCTCACTTTCGGCTTCGCAATATCTTTGTAAGGCAGGAAGGGTTCGACGAAGAAAACATCCTTCGACATGCGTGCTTACCATATGCGTGGCCTAGAAGCAACTTTTTGAAAAATAACCTCCACAAATACGCAGTGTCACTTTGTTCGCGCTGATAACCCCCTAATCTCCGCACTGCTAATGTCATGAACACCATTTGCGTTGCTTTTCTTCTTTTGTTTTGTTTACCATTTCTCAGTTGTAGTCACTTTATCATGAAATCTGTTTCGCAAGCAATGTCTGACGTAATGATTGTCTTCTTTCAAATTCGTCTGCAATTCGAGTGTGGTCTTTCTGAAAGAGTAGCGGGATGTTTATTAGTTCGACAAGTGTTACTATAATGTCCATTGAAAAAATTAAAACCTCAATCTATTATTTATAAATAGCATTCTTTCAAGGCCTTAAATAAGCCGTCGGTAATGAGTCTCAGAGAAAAAGAAAGGAAAATAAAAAGAACATTTATCATCTTTTGCATATTCAAAAGGCAAAAACGAGAAAAAGAGAGGCCTGGGACTAAGTTCACCAAATGAGATATTCGCCGAGAGAAAAGAACAACCCAATCCGAATGAAAATTTACGCATAATCTGTATACACAGCCACAGCAACATATGGTCGTGCAAGAAATTTCGACTGATAGGCTAAATAGGTCGAACTTCGGTTAAGAACACATGCGTAACAGATTAGAAGCAATCGCTCCTGATTGTAAATAAGGAACGTAAATAAATAAAAACGTAAATAACTGGTGAGGTATCAAAGTTCTGCTGAAAAATCACTGCCTTAATTTTTTTTGTCAGCTATGCCGGTAATCAGTTCCAGAGACAGAGACTGTATTACCGTTTTCTATGCAAAATGCTAGAATTAAGCGGCTAAATTATTCTAGTCAAGCTAACCCGTCGATTGAATGCCGCGTACAATGAAAACCACCATATAATGGTTCGAATGACAGCGCGGAATTTTCCGCTTTTAGCGAAGGAGAAGGGGGGGGGGGGGAGGGAGGGAGGTCCCAGCGGGACAAGCGCGCAGCAGCAATTCCGCGATTGCGACATCGACAGAGAATGCCCTTGTTAGTTATCATGACGCGGCAGCGCGGAGAAAAAGGCTTGCATAAATGCGTGCCCTGAAGGCCCGCTAATGGCCTGTGACGCCGTTAACACCCGCGGCCACAGCAGCCGCAACAGAAACAGCATCGGCGGCAGCCGTTGTGCACGTGCCATGTTTGCACAAATTCATAAACGGCAAACGTGATCACCAAGCAGAGCTTTTAGATTCATTTACCCGCCCAGTGTTTTTAGCTGCCCTCGGGACACCCGATTTACTTGTCGTTACGGCGCGAATTCGACCGGTACTAATCTGTGATGCGGAAATTCGAAGGATAACGTAGGAACGCCAGTAGAAACTGGAGACTGAAGACCGAGCGAAACGATAGAGGTAACGTTAGGAGACTGATACGTTCCGCAGGTATGCATAAAATTCAGGTAGGCACCCTTTATCTGCAGAGGTTACTCGACCCCGGTCGTCTAAGAACAGAGATTAGCCCTCAGGGCTTTGGGGGGTTTTCTCATGTATAGTGACATGATACACTCTTTTGGATTAGTAGCATGTGAACCTTTAATAATCTCTATGTTCCCTTGATCTGTTCATGCCTGTGTTATTCTTGTGCTATTATAGCGTTCTGTTTTATTTTTATTTATTTCTATGTGATACATGAACTGGCTTTGTTGGTGCCTTTTCATTTTGTTATAGACTTACGACTGTTTCTATATTTCAATATTTCTTTTTATTTATATTTTTGTGTTTTTCTAAGAGTAAGATATTAGAATAGCCGACCTTCCTGTTGATATGTTGTTCCTGTGTAGTTGATATTCCCATTGACATTAGGAGGGCGTCATGAAGCTGGATAGGTAATGTAATGTTTGGAGGATATCAAGGGCGGTCTATTAGAATACTAACAATGTTTGCCAAAAGAAGGGAAGCACAGTAGAGGCGGGCACAGGTTCACGTGGCGCGATCACATTAGAAAGTTTTCAGGCATATATAGACTGCAATCGGCTGTCGCAAAACAGGCCCGATTGGAGATAAGCAGGTGAGAATCCTTCGTACTACAGTGTGCATGACATAGGATGATGATCACGACGGCGGCTTGGTGAGACGCACGCTCGCTCACAAGCCGTAGCTACACTGACTGCGGGTTCCACACCTATACAGCAAGCGCCTACGCATTGCCTTACGATTGCAATACGACTGTCAGAAGTAAATATGGCTACGCTTTTCCATATACTTATGACATGCAGCACTATTACCATGGGCCACCGAGTATACAGCGGAGCACTGCAATGTATGCCGCGGTACCGCGTATAAAATAACTGCACTGCCAACCACAGGCGACAGGCTTGCGGCACGAGATTGTTACGTATGCTCTGCTGCCATTAATAGACAAACTGTGCGTCCCAGCCTGCTTCGCGATTCTGGATTGCGACTGCGACGTATACCTGCAATGCTTTGCATGGATTTACTAGGCTCTGAGGTGCACCTCCGCAACGTGGGACTGCGAGGTATGATTCAATACCTTGCAAGAACTGTCTGTATATCTCACACGCATATGCCTCATGTGCTTGGAATGCGACCGCAACGTATATAGCTTCAGCACTCCAATCACTACGAAATAAACGCAAAACTGTATAAGTTTCAAGATAATGTGGCACAATATAAGAGCTAGTTTTAAGTACGTTGTTCACGCTAAGCATTTTCCTTGTTTATGCGTATTGGTACTCCGGCGTTGAAACTGAAAAGCGCTCCTCAAATATTTTTCTTTCGTAAACCAACAATGCAACAAGCAATCTTAACGAGGACGTTATGCATGCCTACGACGTACGTACATTTGAGTACACGCTGACTTCGGCTGCACCGAAAACAACTTGCCCCACGATTATGCATCGTAGGGAAAGCGAAACGTAAGCCCCCGGCACTCTGCACAGACTCGAAATTTTTTTTTTACAATGACGCCGCAAGAGGCGCACTTACACAGCAGTACATAACATATATACCAGAGATACGCTTCATAACTTTCTCCATTTGATCATATAGCTAATAAATGAACACTTGTAAGCGCAGGTTCAAGACGGGACAAGAGAAAAAAGAGCCTTTCTTTTGTGCCGTCTCGAAACTGAGATTACCGGCATTCGTATATTAGCATGAACCAAATAGCCCGGCAACAAATTATGATCATGTACACAGCTTTCTTGAGTGCAGCAGTAAATGAAGAAAAAATAAAGTTCTTAAAGAGGACGACCCTTCACGTTGACACTTTAGCTATATGGGAGCAACACCAAATTGCGACATTTCACCCTAGAATTCAGTCGCAAGCGAGCAGTGTATACGAATATGATAGCCCTCTAAGTGATTGTAGGGAACCCTATATGGTAGTGGTGCAATCGAATAGTCCGGCCTGCCAACTCGTGATCTCGCGCGAGTGGGTGTCTGAAAGCTCAGGTGCTGCCGTGGATTGATTGCTCGGGAATAGGAAGAACAGCCCGTGGAACCAGCAGGAGAGGGTTCGGGCACCGCTTCAGATGCACTGGTTAACGGTTCTCTAGGGAGTCACACAAACACAAAACCAAATTTAACGAGAAAGTTAACTCATGTGGCTTCTTGAAACTTACAACTACACCAGCTACAGAGGCATCTTTACTGCAGTTAGGCCTAAATTCGCTTAGTTTGTCTTATTTACGCTCGGCCTACAGCGGCAACCTTGAAACAACATTTACCGATACATGCATGTGGGCCTTTAACATACAGTCAGTATGAGCTTTGAGTATGAGTACGGACGGTCGTAACTGAGGTTCAGCCTAACTGCAATTAGCACGCCCGCAAACAAGGCAACACAATGTCTTTCTTTTTTCTCCCTCTCGTTGCCTCTAGCTACCGCAGGCGACTTTTTTCGCGCTAACTCACTTTCGACGTATAGTCGGAAGCGGAGTGAGTCAGGCAACGCTACGCAGTCGTCTGAGTATTTCCGACCCGGCCGATTTTGAAACGGCCGCCATAAAGGGGGAGGGGGTGAGGTGGGGGGGGGGGGCAGGTGGATTGCTGCGGGAACTAATCAAACGCGTCTGTCACGACGAAAATGACGACGTGCCCATTCCGGAGCGCGCGTGGGCACAACAGGTTGCGAGGGATGCGCGTTCTTGTTCTCCCGGCGACGTTTTATGGCCGCTTGACGCGCGACAGGTTTCGCAAATGACGGCCCCTAACGAGTCCATTTGAAGCCAATTTTTAATTTTTTTTTCTTCGCCCGCGCGGAACAGCACATGGCAACATCGAACGACAAGTGTCTCGCGGAAGGCCACGTACACGCGAATATGAGGTTCCGTGTAATGGTCGCGAGCCCTTAATTATTCGTAGCTGCGTATATAGTTACAAATAGTATGACTCGGCTCTGATGACTGTTAGGCACACACGGCGAGTGGGCATTTCTAACTGTTGAATGCGCGGAACGTGTTTTATTCTTTCGTCATTTGAAATACCTATCACAACGGGAATTTAAAAGTAATAACTTCTACGAATAGATTACTTTCAGAAATCTGGGCTCCGAGGTTGTTTTTTTTTTTTCTTACATGTAGTCTGCAGAAATTTTCTGCTCGCCTCACGTTTTTTTTTTCTTATTCTAGTTACAGCGCACGTGTGCTAGCTTAGTCGTTTGATAACTCGTTTTATAGCTCATTTGAGTACTTGCTTCAATGCACCTTTGCTCATTCTGTAACTGCAGAGAGAGAGAGAGAGAGAGAGAGAGAGAGAGAGAGAGAGAGAAGTGCCACCGAGAGAGGTCTTAGCTAACGCATATGTCGGGTATTAAAGGCCTAGATGACGGTTCGGATGTCCGAGTCAAACAAGTTGAAGCGTTCTTTATCACGCAAACTGCATCTGGCAAACAATCGCATGCTAATTGAAATCAGTCTACAAACGAATTGTGCGCTCACAAAATCTGTATTCCTGTTTCGTGTAATTTATTGCCAGCTATGAGCCCTACATTGACCACATATTATTATTATTATTTGTTTTGCACACATATACACATATACACAGGTAACAGGAAAGGGATAGCGAGGAGCATGCCCTTATGAAAATCTATTTAGAGTTCCTTTAGAACTCCTAATGAGTTCCTATGGAGTCAAAAGGGACTCTATAGGAACTCGCGATCTATAGAGTCGTCTGCATAGAATCTCTATAAGAAGTCTATAGAAACCTTTCTATAGAAACAAGTCATTTCACACACAATAGATGTTCTATAGAGGGTGTATTGACGTCCTATGTACTGAATTCTATAAAGTAATTTTTATAGAATGTCTTTAAAACTTCTAACGCGACCTGTCTATAGAATGGCTCTCCATTCGTTCTCTATAAATGTTCTATAGAGATTGTATTGATATCATATGTACTAAATTCTATAAAATAATGTCTATAGAAAGTTTTTAACACTTCTAATGCGGCTTGTCTATAGACTGACTCTCCATTCACGCTCTATAAGCAGTCTATAGAGGGTTTATTGTCATCATATGTATAATATTCTATAAAATAATGTCTATAGAAAGTTTTTAACACTTCTAATGCGACTTGTCTATAGACTGACTCTCCATTCACCCTCCATAAATGTTCTATAGAGGTCGTATTGACATTTTATGTACCAAATTCTATAGAAAAAATTTTATAGAACGTTTTCGGAAACGTTCTATAGAGGTCGTATTAACATCTTATGTGCCAAATCCTACAGAAAAATGTTAATAGAACCTTTTCAGAACTTCTAATGCGGCCTGTCTACAGAATGGCTCTACATCCTCCATAAAAGTTCTATAGAGGTCGTGTTGACATCTTATGTACCAAATTCTATAGAAAAATTTATAGAACGTTTTCAGAACTTCTAATGCGGCCTGTCTCTAGACTGGCTCTCCATTCCCGTTCTAAAAGTGTGCCATCATATGGCATACGTACTGAGTTCTGTAAAGGAACGTTTATAGGAAATTAAACAAGCTAAAGTGCGGCCTGTTCTATATTTTCACTCTATAAACAGTACCCAGTATCCGGTGCATCGCCGGATT
The DNA here is from genome assembly GCF_038994185.2 of Dermacentor albipictus. Classification (NCBI taxonomy): domain Eukaryota; kingdom Metazoa; phylum Arthropoda; class Arachnida; order Ixodida; family Ixodidae; genus Dermacentor; species Dermacentor albipictus. The sequence goes on along the minus strand of NC_091824.1, from coordinate 56,559,995 downwards.
ATGGGTCCAGTGCCGCGCGCTGGATGCATGGGGCGCTGGGCAAGCGCGGCGTACTGGGAGGCGCTGGTTACTGGTGCGAAAAACAGCTCTAGCGCGTTAAATACGTGGTGCCTGGACACCGTATGTATTTTTTTTAATACAGAGAGCAACAGATAGCGTTTTAGTACAATATAAATCGAAAAAATGAACATGTAAAAACAGAAGTGCTCTGACCAGGATTCGATCGTCGTACCTGCAGATCCCCAGCCCGGCTCATTACCGCTACGCCACGTCAGCATAGGGACATGGGCGGATAATTTAGCTTATGAAAATCGAGAAGCAGTTTTAGTTTCACAGAGAGAAGTCTTGCACAGACGTGGTAGATGCGCTATCGGCCAGCAACTAAAACTCACGCCTGTACCACAAAGAAAAATTTGCTCTCCGTATTCAATAGTGTGCTCGGAAGTGCCATAACATCGACTGCGATTGGTATTTTAGCTTCGAAAAAAGTCCTAAATGAACCACCGACCCGGGACGCTGCATGAATGGGCTGCTACTGCCGATTTCGATAGCCGTTTCTTGTTCTTCACGCGAGGGGTATGCAATGTTTTCTTAGTTCAGTGATGCCTTTCAGTCTACACGTCTGTCTAGCCATATATATTCGACAGAGAAACGCAGGCTAGTGCTGGCAGCCTTCGGCGACAGCACATATACCTGCGTTTATGATGCGTCACATCGGCGCTCCTCACTTCTTGTGCTGGCACTGTAGACATGAAAAAATTGTTTATTTAAAAGCACCGATGCGAAATCTGAAATATAAAGTAATTTATCCTTTTTAGACTTCTTGATTCTTGAGGTTAGACGCGCCGATAGCGTGCAGACGGACTCGGCGGATACGCTATGCCTAAGCTTCGATGGGGACTGATCTCGGCGCGGGTAGCTGGCGAAAGCTAAAATGTGTGTATTTGAGCCTCAGAACTCTTTTTAGTACAATAGGGAAAGTGGAAGCGCACGAATCGCCTCAGCCTTGTTATCGGTGCGATAATATCAAGCAGCGGTAGGCTTCGAACTCGGGGTCCGTTCGAGCGCGTCTGAACGACTTCTGGATTTCATGTCCACTCCACAACACTGCGACAATGGCGATAACTCCCAGTCATACGTTACGTGCGAACTACTAAAAAAGCGGCGTGCTCTGCGTTTGCGTGGTTTCGTTAAAGAATTTAGCTGTCCGCCCTGTCAAAAGGCAAAATGCAAAAAACGAAAGTGATTTTCAGTGTCACATGTGCAGGAATAAACAAGGCAGCTCACGCAGCTTTATTCCATGCTGCGACACGAAATAGTTCTATGACCCTAAGATATAGCGTTATTTAGGACAAGAGACTAGTATCAAGCCATGAAATTGTATAAAGCATTTAATATTCAGCAGCGCTCGTCCTTGCGTGCTGGAGCCAGCGCGGCACAAACACAACCAGCGCCGTTTCCAATGCGAGCGTCTCTTCCAGTGTGACCCAGCTCTTATCTGCAGCGTTCTCACTGGTCTCGAGTGAGTCCCAGCGAGCGCCAGCGTACCCAATGCGATCCAGTGCTTAAAAAAAAGAAAGAAAAAGAAAAAAGAAAAACGCGCTGGTTTCACACTGGAAGGCACTGGAAGGCGCTGGTTCTTGCAATCGGCATTTCAGAGGTTTTTTACTATCAAGTAAGAGCATCGTTAAAAAGACACTCATTGACCAAGGCAAACATCACACTAATCGAAATTAGGAAAACCAAAGAAATATAACGGAAGCGCGCATTGTGGTTTATATCGCATATGCAGGTAAATAACAAAGATGTATACCAAGAAACACTAAGCAAAACTGCGTCTTAGCAATCGCGTCATATCTATTTGCTGGCATGCAGTGACTGCAGCACTTGGGGCGGAAACAGATCGAACGCCGCCGCACATTTCTGGCACATACCACTCAAATGCGACAAATGCACGCTGCCGAAACGATTTTTTTTTTTCAAGGAATCTTGAAAAGTCACAGACCACATGAGCGCGATCCGCGCATGATAAGCGCATCGCCACGAAAGCAAGATAGGGAACACATAAGCGTAACCTATGCCTCACGAGTAAAATTAAACATCAACGTATATACGTTGCTGTGCGACGGACACAAGCGCACGGAAACATCACACACTGCACACGTGTACCTCCGAGGTTGTGTCGACAATTTCTGGGCTACATTTAAACGACAGCAGGAAGTTACTTCAATGAGAAACGAAGTGAGGGCGCAGGCACTGCAGGTAACGGCTGCGCATAAAGTCAGTTAGGGTTTTAAGGCCAGTGACCGAGGTTGAAATCGTTAAAATCACACCGCAGCGATAGCTTACACAGGGTAAATTGTCGAGATCATGAAGGCCATGCTTTTTGCTGACTACATGTGGCATAAGCGATTCAAAAGCAAGAATACTGCATATAATTTATTTCTGCCCTAAACTATAGCACACAATATGAGCATGTCAATGTTTCTTCTTGTCTAGCGACATATGTATGTAGTTAGGCTCAAAGGCCGGCTCAAAACGGCACAAAACCTGCTGTAGTGAGTATTATTGTAGGAATCACGGAGGCCACAGCAGCCGCACTATTATACAGACGGCGCTGGCGGCGCCGGTATTTTCGTATTCAACGCGACAGGTAGAATACGAAGCTACGGCGTGTTATTGCTCCGTCTTCAACGGTTGTCGTGCGAGCTGCGTCGATGTGTTTGTTTGATCGTGTGTTATTAGGTTTGCTGTAATGAAATGAGACGTAGTTCGCGAGCACGAAAGTGCCAGAAGATGGCTTGAGTCTCGCTGTAAGCACGCCGTATGCGTGGCGCGCCAGCTAAATGTGGACCAACGATTTTCATGCCATGGAGTGCGTTCCCTTTGTCTCCGCTTGTGTTCGTGGAAAGTTTGGTGGACGGCGCAAAGAAGTAATGCGTATTATTAGCGCGCCTCAGCTCGTCCACTACCCAGTGGCTTGTTTGCTGCAAGTAACATCGCAGACGCATCACTGGAAACTTGGAGAGTGCCTTTCGACCTCGTCGTACTGTTGAAACGGTAAGCAATCGTGCTCGCCAACTACACGTGCGTTCATCCGTGTTGTGTGTGCTTCCCGTGTGTGTATAGAGTGCCTTGCGAACGTAGTAAGTGGAACACCCACGACAACAGTGAACCCTGTGCTGATACTTGCTACGCGCTGGTTGTAAGAATTGTGTACGCAACTCTATTGCCACAGTGCGGAATTGATAATCCTGATAAGCGTTTGCTTCCCCTGAGAAAAGTTTCGGAAATCGTGTTCGCCTTGTGCAGTTGTGCGTGAGCTCCCGCTTGTCTGCTAAAGTTGCATAGTAACGACCCGTCTACCTCTTCATCGATTCTTTCTTCAATGACGTTTCCTCACTTATAAATGCTTCGACGTTGTGCACAATCTCTGCTTACGGGGTTTTTGGCTAACGAACAGTTCTAAGTAAAAAATGTAAGCCAATCACAGCTTGCTACTAGTACAGCTTTATTTCCAAGGCAAGATGTGTTGACATAACTGACTTAACTAAGCATGACAGGGGAACGTTGCCTATACTAAGTAATGAAAAAAAAAACATTAAGTTTAGATTGTAATCTGCTGCTGCGGTGCGTCCAAAACTTTATTTGATGTAGAGGTTCGCATTGTCATGACATTCGATGATTTCAAGCATTTGCTCTCTTTCCACATTAGTGCAGACATTGTTTTCGTGACTCTTTTAGGTGCTGATTGCATGTTTTCACGATATCACAGCTTTATTGTGCCACTGCTATAAGCTAACATAGAATTGATTTTGTAGTGGCGAGGCCGTGACCCACAACATAAACTACAAGATCGAGGAGCCCCAAGAAATGCAGACCCTGTGGATATATGGCTGCAGCAGCATGGCGTGTGATCTGGATGGTCATGACAGGTGTGTATGAAATGTACGTGTTCCAAAAAGGGGGCTTGGTGTCATTCATGGTGAAGTTTGTCAACACATTACTTAATGCAGCATACTAAAGAGACTAAATATTTATGCAACCTTATTGAACTTGCTACCTATTAGTGTGCATAGCCATTATGCCCACATGATTGTGTTCTGTATAAAACTATACCCAACCATTCCTGATGTTTAGTATTTCTTTTGCGTAAGTTGCTTACCTGCAAGTTACATATATTTTTTGCTTTGTACATAATGTATTTATGACTTTTTATTGGGGTTTTATTCTTTGAAAACTATTTCCTATGCTGTGGTATAAACTTTTTTAAACAGGGTTGAAGTACCTCAGACAGGCTGGCCAACGTTTCGATAGGTGGACCTATCTTCGTCAAAGGCCTTTGACCAAGATAGGTCCACCTATCGAAACGTTGGCCAGCCTGTCTGAGGTACTTCAACCCTGTTTAAAAAAGTTTATACCACAGTGTGCCATTCCATCTGCCAGCCCCTTTCTTGTTTTTGTATTTCCTATGCTGTACCCCTATTTGCATAATTTTTTTCTGTTTGTGCTACAATCTCGTGCAGTTTTCTGTGCATGTAGGAATTCGAAGGGTAGTGGACTAAATATGTCACAGGTCTAAGCACGTAGTGTGCACATCTTTGTTTATCATTGATATCTTTACAGTTACTTCTCTGTTCCCATAGTAACAGCCACTGCAACATACACATTTGGTGAGCTTTAATTTCTTGAAGATTAATATGAAGGTCAGTATTTACTAAGCTGCATTTACTTCTGTAGTACATAGGCACAGACTGATATGGATACCTTGTTACCTACACAGGATGCCTTTTTTGTTTGTTGCATTAAATATGGGGGCTCACCCACATCTCTTACTATATATGTCGTATGCCTCATCGATTTCACTTGTCAGTTTTTACGGTGGATGAAAACAGATGAACGATTGTAATCCAACATGAAGCCCCGTTGTGGAAATGTACGGCCAAGTTGGATGACCCTACTGGTCTTTTAAATGAAATATGGTGATCTCTTATACACATGAGAAGATACCGGCCAGTTTGCCCTATGTACGCTTGACCACATGTGAAAGGGATACAGTGCACTCACTGCCTGTGACACACGACAAATTTGGTGGTATCTTTCACCGAGCAAGCCTTCCTTGCCTGCTTGCCTTTCTCAATTCTCTTGCACACTGCTGTGCATATGGCACCCTGACAAGAAAGGCTTGCTTAGATACCACTAAATTTGTCTTGTCTGTCAGGGGTAGCGTAGTCTATTCTTGTGATCACGTGTATATTTGGTCAAATGTACATGCAACAGATTGGCCGGTGCCTCAACACGTACCTAAGACAGCACCATAATTCACTCCCCGGATCAGTATGTTCGTCCCACTTGACCATGCACCGATGGGACTGGGGCTGCGCGCCAGATTTAGACTGTTCATCTGTTTTGTTCAGCTGCGGCAACCAATTGACCAGCAACATCGCTGAGGAATGCCGCATAAAAAGACTGGGTCACAATCTGTTTACTGAGTTGTCCGCAACCTTCGTAGTAACAAATTTGTTTGTTGCAACTAGTTTTAGGCACGTTATTTCTTGTTAAATTTTCTGCTTGACCTATAGAGCAGTTATGCAATCAGTTTTCAAAGTTACTTGATTAGTATAATTTTTGTTTTCTGTTTTTCACATGCCAGGTTGCTAGAAGGACCCGTTTTAATTAAAACTGAATTAACATTTCAATTGCAATTGGGCAGTCTTATCATTGCGTTTAGGATACATATCAGTGTACATACCCGTACTAGATTAGGAACTAATTGTTTCAATAACTCAAAAAGCACGAATATACTGTGTCCATTGTATCTGACAGTGACACCACGACTCTGTTCCAAATACCACAAATTGGCAGTTATCCATCATAGTTTGCGAAAACAACTTAGAACATTGTTGTTCCCCATACAATGCATACTTAGATGCATCGTCATGATTGCCAAGCTCCATGTGAGACATTTATTATTCGCATATTAAGCATAGTACATACCAACTATGGCTAATAGCGGATGGAATATTAATTTTGTCTACCGCTCAGCAATTGAAGGTCATTCCCTTCTTTTCAAAAAAAACTTTTTCTATGCATAGTGTGACATCTGTATAGGACTCTTAGCTCATGGGTGTTCCTGCTTGCTTATGTTAAAATGGGAATGTGTTGTCATTGCAAGATGAGATTAATGTGTGACTAGGCTGTTGTCGTTCGGAGATGCTTTTTGTCATCAGCAATGATATTCTACTGCCAGGCACATTGGCCCAGTGCTGATGTCACCGAATCTTGGGAAAGTAAAAATATTCTCAAAAGTGATTCTCAAAAGAACTGCCACTGTTTGGCAGAGTGGTGGGGAGGTGGGGCGTTCTGCCACCTTTCTGTTATAATTTTTTTCTGAAATACTGAAATGAAACTTCGCATAATGCTACAACTATATGGATATTTGTGGCCTGTTTGTGCCTGCTAATACATTATGACTGAATATTCATTACACCTTTTGAAAATTAATTTCAATTTTATTTTCCAGGCTCCACCGTCGCCGTTACTAGACGCACCAAATGAGGCCAAAAACTAGCCTTTCCTTGCTCCATTCCTGGGAAGTGAAATAGCAGGTGATCATGTAAGAATGAACTTGCAACCATGTGGGCAGTAGCCAAAGCTCCCTACAGTTCATGCTGGTGGTGGAATGATAAGACAAACCGCAATATTTATTTGTTTACTTATTCACTTAATATTTATTTATTCATATCTCATGAATACTGTGCAGTTTTTTTAGCAAGGAGTCAGGTAAAATAAAGAAATATTGTTGCATCAAAGTAAACGTTATTTGAAAAAGCATAATTCATGTAGCACGAATTCATGTAAGCTGTAAATTCATATATACAGTTTGTTGACTTTAAACATAGCAGATGGAGTCTGCAGAACTATGATATCTCTTTCTGGCACAGAGACGGGGATTAGTAAGCTTCGTGGTGTTATTTTTCTTAAACCTGCCAAATAGTTCTTCCTGCAACAGGTATAATTCTCAAATTTCGCAAACTTAATTCAAATTAGTGCTGTGTTTGTCTCAAAAGTATTTCTGTATTTTGGATGTATTTGAGTAGGAAAATTTACAGAATTAACGAACTTGTTCTAGCTCTTTCCTTTATTTACAGTTGCAAACTAAGTCCTTTTCCTTCAAGTTTTGCTATTTTCAGCAAATTTTAATAAAAATTGATGGTGTTAATGTAAAAACTATAATTTAAACATTTTTAAATGTATCAAACCTCATCAAATTTGGTTGCATAGTTGCCGAGAAAAACGATTTTACTGTTCATGTGCATTACATAGGAGCTCCTGAGCTAAATCTATTTTTTAGTCATTGCGTGTGTCGGTCTGGTTTGTATTTCTCACCCTAATTAGAATATTGGCTCTGATCTCAAAATTGTTTCCCTTACAACGAAATACAAGCTTTTAAACTTTTTACGATATATGCTGTACTGCTCTATGATAACCCCTGTTTGCCATATTTTTGCAGGGCCTACCAGTGCTAATTTTACACATAAACATAGACTAAAATGCTGAGTGGTTTCGGTATATGGTGTACTTATCTGTGAAAGCCATTATTTGCCACATTTTTGCAGCGACTGCCAGTGTTATTTTTGCTCAGACTAAAATGCTGTGTCGTTTCGTCAGGCTGACACAACATTGCAGTGCACATTCATATCAGTCTATTTTCAGGCTTTAGTATCCAAACATTTAATGTGCACTGCTGGAACAGGCACTCCTTTTGCAGTTTTAATGGTATGGTTTCTTGTCCTAGTCAAGCCTGTTATTGCGAGGTGTCAACTGTAATCAAGTCTGCCACTGATTCTTTTACCTCATGTTTCGTGTGTTTGCACCACCAGCTTGACCTGAGAAGCATGTTGGCAGCTACAGTTTGTACGTTGCAAGTTCTAGTCTGAACTGTGTATGTCACATATATGAAGCATGTATCTAGTCTGAAGTGCAATAAACATTTCAAACTGAATACTTTGTGGTTGTAGCACCAATTATTTTGCCACTGCATTTACTGTAGTCCTTATTGCCTACAGTAGAACTTTGGTAAATTGCAAGTACTTTACTCGAAAGCAACTGCATAGAAATATTCTATAGAATTTTTGTCTTTAGCATCTCTAAAGCAACGCGATAGAAATATTCTATAGAAATTTGCCTTTAGCATCTCTAAAGCAACTCGATAGAAATATTCTATAGAAATTTGCCTTTAGCATCTCTAAAGAAACTCGATAGGAATATTCTATAGAAATTTGTCTTTAGCATCTCTAAAGAAACTCGATAGAAATATTCTATAGAAATTTGTCTTTAGCATCTCTAAAGAAACTCGATAGAAATATTCTATAGAAATTTGTCTTTAGCATCTCTAAAGAAACTCGATAGAAATATTCTATAGAAATTTGTCTTTAGCATCTCTAAAGCAACTCGATAGAAATGTTCTATAGAAATGTGTCTTTAGAGTTCCTATAAGAATGCGGTGGCCAAATAACTTTTGAAACTCTATAGGAAAATTCTATAGGCAATCAAAATAAACACAATAGAGTTCTATAGAGGAAGTTCAAAAGACTTTCTAAAAAAACACATTAAAAATTTTTGTAAGGGCAGGCTGGCAACTGCCACCGGAAGGGGCACAACGCCTGCCTACTCTTCTGAAGGGAGGCGACAGCAACACAGAAATGGAAGATAGGAAGGAGGGGAGGAAAAAGGAAAAAGGAAAGGAGAGCAAGAGGACAAATCTAAAGACCAAAGTAGAACACTGCAACAGGACAAATTTAAAGACTAAAGTAGAACTCTGCAGCCGGAATTAAAGTGACGCCGCGTCGAACAGCCTCCACAATTATCAACCACGTCCATGGCTAGTTCGCTATGCGGCTGATTGTGTTCTCCACGATGAGACGCCAAGTGAAGCTGCACGTAATCACCGTTTCACGTATTCACCTGCACGTAATCACCGGTTCACAATATACACTACAAGGTGTTTGAACCCGCCACCTCCCATCTTCGAAGGAAGAAGCGTTAGGGTACAGTACTGATCACACACAGTAGGGCCGGTCACTAAAGGTCACGCTACAACATAGGGCAAACAATCGAGGTTAACGCTGCGGAGCCGAACAAGTGTATCAATGCGCAACAGAAAACTATAAGAACTCGCACACCTAAAAGTTAACCGGCCCGAGAAAACGTGAGATCACGAAGTGCAAGTGTCTATAACGAGCTAAAGCAGCGTTTCGTAAACAAATATTATTTCGCGACGTTTTCCCAGCTCTTGAAGCTCAAGGGAGAAAAAAAGCTATTTCTTTTTTCTTTTATGTTTCAACGCTGAAATGATGTTTTCCAACGAAGCCTGACCAAAAATGTTGAAGCGAAGCTATGAACCGATGCAAAACAGTGACGCGAAGTTAATGTGAATGTGATCATCTTAACCGCGGTGCTGGCACGCACTACAGGGCGAAGCATGTATATCAGAGATAGCGCTCTCCCCACGCACCACTGCAGCATGTGCCGCCAGCGAATGATTAATGCGGAGGTAGAATCATGCCATACATTGCCGGAAAAGTTTCCATTATTGCAAAACCAACGATCGGTCGTAAGCGACACGCCTAAGCTAATTACATAGAAATGCGGAAGTGTAATTAAACACCTGGATTCCCCCAGCCCCCACAAAAACGAAGGTAGCTCATATTCTAGATAATGTTCTAAAAGAAGAAGAAGAAGCGGAGTTGGGAAAGCTGCCTAATCAACGAAACAGACAACCTATGTCTGAGTACAGCATTGGTCCTAAGCAGATGTAGTCGAGGCCTCGTGTAAAGCAGCGACAAGTGGCGGAGTCAACTGAGCCAGGACTTGGACAAACGCAGAACTAGTAAAACAGAGGCAAAAAATTAGCAACCCAGTCACAGTGAATAATGGACTGTCTACTGTGGTTAAAGCAATTTTTTCCCCAGTAAAACATACTTTGATCAACGTTGCTCTTTCACTTGGCTATATACAAGTCAATAAGTAACTGATCACAACTGACCCAAGTCATTCAAGAAGTTTTCGCTTCTTTTTGAGTGTTTGCTATAGCTCCAGTTATGTGCAGTCCGGCATATCATACTCATCGTATATTTAAGGTTAACGCAGAAGCAGCGCATGTCCGTGGCACCGAATTCACAGAGCTTTTCATTTCTACGTGCTCTTTGCCATTGACTGGCAGCTTTCGTCTATAGCGCCAGCAATTGCCTGGAATTCGCTTTTACGAACAATTTTAGAACGAGAGATGTTTTTTTGTGTGTGCATGTGTGTGTGTGTGTGTGTGTGTGTGTGTGTGTGTGTGTGTGTGTGTGTGTGTGCATGTGTGTGCGTGTGCGTGTGCGTGTGTGTGCGTGCGTGCGCGTGCGCGTGCGCGCGTGCGCGCGCGTGTGTGTGTGTGTGTGTGTGTGTGTGTGTGTGTGTGTGTGTGTGTGTGTGTGTGTGTGTGTGTGTGTGTGTGTGTGTGTGTGTGTGTGTGTGTGTGCGTGTGTGTACACGCGCAAATACGGGCCTTGGTTGCTTATGGAATATATTAACGCGATTAGCATTCTTTGGGAATTTTTACTCAGTTTGCGGTATGTCGCTACGTATGTTTGTCCGTGCCTAACTTCTTTCCCGCCAGCTTAGTTCCCCGGGTTGTCGATGATAAAACGGGTAGAGCATTCGGGCTGCTGTACTGAGGCAAGTTGGTTCAAAACCAACCGTCAAGACTAGCTTGTCTTACCGGGTATGTGAGATTGCAGCATGTACTGCTCCATCGACGAACCTATTTGATGCCAACTTGTGTCATTGGGAATGTGGCGCTTACGCCGCTCCTCAACGAACCTCTTCGACGCCAAATTTGATCGCAGGATATGAGCCACTGGGGCGTGTGCAGCTTTTCGGCAGAGCTCATTGGGCCAAGTTGGGTCACTGGGTATGAATGGCTCACTGGTCATGCGTCACATGTGACGCTCTTCGTAATAGTAATAATACAACACACGTCATGACCGATTATGCGCCCATCAAATGTTTCTCATGACATTACAGTCGCCAATGATCTCCAAGGGATGGATGCCCTGGCAGCATTTTGCATTTCTCTTCACAAGAGCTGCACCATACAATACATACTGATTTTGAATATTGCGAGAGTATTCGTATCATGATGTTTAAGGAATTTTAACTGGTAAGATAAAATAGCGCTAATGTTTGTTGCACAGCAGCTGACCCTGTAATAAGTGTACAGTGCGCGGTTTAAATGCGAATATGCAAAGAATACACGGAAGTGATGTTTGCGATAATATTGGCATCAATGAGAGGACAAAAAAGACCGTGAAGAAGCTATTTCTTTGGCGCGTGGTGTGGCTTTACCTATAAAGCCGCAAGAGTAGAACAGTTGAAGTATAGACACTGATAAAGAAAGGACGAAAAAAGTGTAACAGGTAAACACGCATTCCTAATATTTCCTATTGGCCAATTCTCTAAATTGCATTTACGTACGTTGTCTATTCTACAACAACTACTGCTTATTACCAAACCCTATACCTATGAGTATGGCAAATTCACGACCAACTTTTAAGCACCGTTCATATAGAATTCGTTATCATTTCACATATCAAACCTTCGTTCGCATTATTTTCGCTCGGTGTAATCATTGCGCCGGTTAGCTCCGTGATAATAATAGCCCTGAATTAACGAGATAATGTGTAATCATGTCTATAGCCGCGCGTTGTACATTAGTTCTTCTAATTATAGTGCAGACGACAGGCTCCCTTCTCAGCCTGTCGACTATTGGACAATTGCTTCCATGTACAGCTCACACTTTGTAAACGCGTTATATGCAAAATAATAAACTGAAACCGAAACAAGATCCAACTCTGACGCAATCGGCACGCCACGTACACTATCGCGCTTTGTGAGTCAAATATGTGCGAGTGCCCGCCACACGTACACGCTGTAACGATAGACAGCGTGTACCTGCCTCATATTACGTGGTATACGAACGCATAAATTACAGCTTACATGCAAGCACGAGATACCACATAGTATCACATTTAGACCGGCTCGAAGGACAGTGTAACTTAATGTTCGCCACTTATGTTCAGATAAGGCCGTTTTGAAACGTCAGCTACGCTACGTAGGCTGAAATATACATTGTAATTGCGCAGATAGTACGAGATGCGGAGGAGACAGAAAAAAAATATAGCAGAATGTAACAGGAATGCAGCGTTCAACGACCAAAAACAGCGCTATTTCGCAGTGTCGGGACGCGGGTTAATTGAAAATGTAGTTGCGCATAGCGTCGTGTCAGACTCTCGGAATAACTATAACCAGAGTCCTCTTCAGGGCTGACAAAAGGGTATGCGTACGCATTTGGCTCGACATAGCGTTCCTCGGAATGATGGCTGGCTTGAGCACTTTTCTGTATATCGCACGCGTAGTACAAGGACATAAAACTGAAAGTAAATTACTTACGTGAAATACGTTGCAGGCAATGTATCTCACTGTATTGTTCACTTTCGGTCCGCTGTCGCAAGAACATCAGTCGGCGCGCACGTGCAAATAATAACCATGCCTGCATTACGGAGAAGACAGCGCAAAGGATCGGCATTTATATTAATCACGAATATCACTCGAGCTGCGCTCGCTGTGACGGACAGACAGCGCGAAGCGAAAGAAACAATTTGTCGGCGTCATAAAACCTCATTCGGGGATCATCAAAATAGTATATATATATATATATATATATATATATATATATATATATATATATATATATATATATATATATATATATATATATATATATATATATATAAGGCCTCATCAACGAGCACACTAGAAAATGAAGAATAAAGGAAGAGAGGGAGGAGGAAAAAACCGTACGCACGTTTCGCATACCTAGTATAACCGCGCACAAAGAAAATAAAGAATGAAACGAAAGTAACAGCAAACGCGTCATGCACTTGGCATGTGAACATGAACGTTTAGCTCACGTATAGATAAGGCACTTGCAGTAGGTGCTCTAGTTACTTGCTCTGCTTGTTCCCTTTCCCATTCGCATTTGCTGTGGACACGCACTCGGGACAAATTTATTATTAAAATTTTTCAAACCCGTGCCATTCCCGTCACAAAGGACGTGAGATAAGCACGGCGCGACGCTTAAATGATTCACGCAATGACCGTTATCCGGTTAGATCGCGTACGCATTGAACGAAGTTACAAGTATACACGTTACGATAAGCCAGGCTCGTGAAAGGCGTCCCTTTCGCTTGGTATAGACAGCGGGCGGTGGTACAGACCAGGGCGGCTTGCACGAACATTTAATAACGAAAATAATAACGAATTTAAGAACTCGTTCTTGTGCGGACTAGGCGTTGTCTACGGAACATTTAAGAACGCGTTCCTAAATTTGTTATTATTTTCGTTATTATTAAATGTTCGTGCAAGCCGCCATAGGTGATACTTCAGTGGGTAGCCCACCCTGACGTTGTTACAACTGTCGTAAAGCAGAGCGTTACATGCAGAGCTCCATGGGATGGTCCACACTGTAGTTCCTCTGACATGCGTTCGAGGTGTGGTTTTGACTTAACTGATTAATAAATGATTGACAGATTTCAGGGTACCAGCGCATGTGCGAACGATTCGCTACAACACATACTTTTTTTTTTTCAAAATCAATGGAATCTGTGTTTATTCTGCCATTTTCCGCGCGGTTTGTTTCCTTCTTTGTTCCTGTTCGCTCAGATGATGTCGCTTTCTTCTTTTGGCACAAATGCTTATGCTGATGATGCAGTGTGCGGTTTCTAAAGAAAAGGCAATTCACAAAGAGAAATTCGTTTCTGATTGCGGTGGGTGAAATTAGTGCAACACTTGTGGGTGGGAGGAGTCTACCTAACAACTCTACATCTATCCCCATTATGCTACCAGCGCCTCCTAGACATCACCGCGTTAGACCTCTTGCATTCAAGACATTTCCCGGTGACAAAAGTACTTGTACCGGGGTCACGTGCCTCACAAACCCAGAAAGCCCTACGTGCATTATTCAAGCTCTTGAAGTCAACATACTATTTACCGTGAGGAAATCTGTGGCTTCAATGTGCACCTCCGGACGAAGCAACTTCCTCATTGTTTTCTATCCCGCCCCCATTTTTTTTCTTTCTTTTGATCCCCTAACACTTTATCCCCTGCATAGGGTAGAAAACCGGACGGGCGTCTGGTTAACATCTCTGCCTTTCCTTCACTTCCCCCTCTCTCTCTCTGTAAAAGTGCAGCAACCGTACTGTCCCGTAATCATGGTTCTACTGATATATAGAGGTAATTATGAGTTACACAGAAACCTACACTATTTCCGTTACAGCAAGCAGTTATCGGTATGTTCCTCGGTGTTCCTCAGATTGCGTACACTGCAATTTATGCAATTCCCGCTTCAGTCGGTGTATTCAATTGGTGTGTTCCTCGGCATTTCTAATTATTCTGCCATTTTGAGACTGCCTTGCATTTCGGCCCTCATTCTAATTATTTCAGCGTATGTTTTCCGGCTGCGTTGATGGTTGTGTGCGCAATCTGTGGGGCAAGTGAGGCTTTGCACGGCACAATTTAAGTTTCAAAGTAATACAACTCTCTTAAGGGTCATATTTCCGATCCTTCTCACCCCTTCCGCACACCGCATATCCGTACATCTGCTGCAGGTTTCGAACGCAGGGATTCGACGAGTGCAGCAACGTAACGGACCATGAGAAGCTGTGAACCCCAACTTCGAGTTTTATAGAGCCCACCTAACGACTTTCATAGAGATACGGATGCAGCCAAGTCACATGAAAACCACGTTTCTGAACTACTTTGATACAATGATGAATGTAAGGTCAGCGACTGGCTGACGCGGTTTAATAACTGAAATTCCGCCTCACGCTTGGTTCTATGAACCGCGCCACTTCGCTGTCCTCTCCTTCAAATCCGCGTATCCAAAAGTCGGTTGATTAGAGCACTCGGGGGAGGAGATACTATAGCCACAAATTTAGACGACTATAGAGAGTATCGAAATTACTCGCGTCGCAGCAAGCTTGCTCCTTTTATTCGCCTACGGGGTGTGGGGAAAGCGAAAGACGGTATACACTACGACAGCTACATACACGAGACACCATATTTTGCGCCTACAGAGAGGAGTAGCCGCGATAAGACGTACACGCTAACGTATACCCGCCTTGAAGGGCTGATCGTCAAGCAGGCTTGTGTAAGAGATGCGACGAGACCGATAACGTCCGAAGAGTTCCACCCCTAGATGGTTACATGAAGAGGTATTACTGGGATCAGAGAAAGATGCCGACTACTCCTGGTGACACGGACAATAATAAGTGATGAACGAGATGTACTACATAGCAAGAAGGTTGTAAACTTGTAATGACCCTAAAAGAAGGAACCACTTTCCTAAGGCTTCCTCAACTAATTTTGCAGTAATGATCCTGGCCATCGTGTATGTTAGTGTTACTGTATGAAGCCTGAACATACCGGAAAATTTTATTGGACATTGATCTCAGGCCGACCTCTCTACCTTCTGTCAAATAATTTCTCGCCTATTGAACATCGCGTTGTCAGAACTCTGCCAAAGGTAATACTTTCGTAGGGAACAACACCGTTCTATATTTCTTTAATTAGCGTAGCACTTACATTAAGAAACAAAATCACTTTAGCTGCGAGCGGACTCCCGCCGGCAAGCTCTATTCCAGAAGGGAAGTGTAGGGCCAACTGCTGGCTTCACATCGGCTGGTAAGAAGTTACGGAAGCTTCTAATATAGAACATTTTATTTTAAACCTCCTTATACAGTAGCGACAAACAAGAATCATTTTAAAATTTACCATCCCTTATCCGCTCTGATGACTGATCTTCAAGTGTCAGCCGCGTGCTAGACAGATACGGTCCACGATCTCTGCCAATCAATATCAATCTCTCTTTCTCCTTAATTAATGCTTCGCAGTTGGCGCTGGTCCCAGTTTACCTTCACGCCTGCCATATATACCAGCTCAATACCATATTCTCACCAGATCCTCACCTGGCTCTCCTTCGTACAGGCACACCTTTTCGGACTACGTTTTCTAGCCAACTTATAGTGTCCGCTGCTTTACAGAGGTCACCCAAGAAGACATAATCTCTCCAATGGTATTCACTGCACTCTTAGAAGCATTCAAGCTATTAGACTGGGAAGGCTTAGGAGTGATGATCAATGGCGAATATCTCAACAACCTTCGGTTTGCAGATGACATTGTCCTGTTGATCAACACTGGGGTTGAATTGCAACAAATGATTTGGGGCCTTCACCGGGAAAGGGTTGAAGATTAATACGCAGAAGACAAATTTTATGTTCAATAGCCTGGCAAGGGAAAAAGGATTCATGATCGCCAGTCAGCGTCTAAAGTCTGTGCAGGAGTAGGTTTACCTATGTCCATTACTCACAAGGGACCCTGATAATGAGAAACAAATTTACAGAAGAATAAAGATGGGTTGGAGTGCATACGGCAGGCATTACCAAATCCTGACTGGGAGCTTACGACCACCGTTTATACGAAAAGTGTACAATCATTGCATTCTGCCGGTACTAACATATGGTGCAGGAACATGGAGGTTAACAAAAAGGCCCGAGAACAAATTAAGGACAGAGAAGAGAGCGATAGAAGTAAATATGTTAAGCGCAAAGTTAAGAAACAGGAAGAGAGCGGTGTGAAAGCGGATAGCCGATATTCTTGTTGACACAGCCCGATTTCTTCGGTGCAGGCACGGCGCGACACTGGAAACGGATGCCAAGGTGCAGAGGCCGTGCAGGCTTTGTATTTTGTCAAACTAATGTGCACCGACTGCGTAAGCCTGGGGGTCTTGAACTGCAGGTACGATCGTCTTCCGAGGCGTAAATACGCCCCGCGCTTGCGCATACACAACAGATTCTAACATGCAGGATTCTAACGGCACTTGCGCCCGCGTGCGGTGTCGTCTGCTGCGCTGCGGCTTCACGCCTGCACGTCTGCACAAAGTCGGTGCCGATAATACAGAGGATGCAAAAATAAATCGTGAACCAGGCCTGCACCTTTTGAAACGAAACAGCGTGTTTCAGAGGGCGCCACTGGTGCACCGCTGAAACGAATGACAGGGCGCAGCACCTCGTGAACTGGTTCAGGGTGGCGCCGGCGAATCGAAAACAGACCTAACGTGCTGTCCAAGCCCCCGCTACTCCTCAGCCCCCACCCGTTTCATTTGAACCCCGACTCACTAATACGTTCCCGGAAACGAAAAAACTCCCGCACTCGGTGCGCCGTATACCGACGTGTGCTATATGCCGGCGGCTCGTCGTTTACCGCGCCGCGGACGGAGACCAGGGCGCGCCGACCGAAATCGGGGCCAGGCCAAAATAAACGCCTCGAGCGCGCGGACATTTCGGCGGCCGCAGGAGAAGTGCGGACACGATACGTGACGACGCACAGGGCACCCCTATTGTGGTCGGCACCCTCTTGGGTGCGTCGTCGTCCAAGGCGGCGGCGGCAGCAGCAGCAGCCCTCCTTTGCCGAGGCTCCGTTGTCTCAGCGGGATGCTGCGGCCAGTTCAAAGGCGAACGCCGCGGCGGATTATTATTTCTAAAGCGCGTTTCGCGGCGGTCCTCGCTTCGGGAAGGCCGAAAAACCGGCGCAAGGATTCGGCGGAGCCATTCAGCCGCGAAGAGATCGGTGCGAGGCCGGGCACTTTTAATAGGCTCCGATCGGCGGAGAGAGATAGAACAAAGGGTTTTCAAGTCGCGCAGCCCGGAGTTGCGCGCTGAACATCCCGAAATTGGGCGTGCGCGTCTTTGGCGGCGCTTGTCCGCATCGGAGGCTGCCGGTTCCTGAGGGTGTTTTATTATTTTCTTTGGGCAAAATATTATTTTACAGTAGTGCTATACCACCTTCTTTCGTTATTTTATCCTACAGCATTACCGTCCTTTCGCTACCGATACCACTCGCTGCCGACTGTGAATGCGCGGGCTCCATCGCGCATGCGTGATGCGTGAAGGCTGTTGTTATAGAACGGGTATACGCCGTGCTAAGATAGTATGTTAGCGTTACCGCGCATGACGCACTGCCATACGCATGCGCACTGAGGAGCTGGTGGGGCAGCAACAATGAGGCGTTTACACTGCGCTGAAACATTTTAATTGAACGTCACGGGAGAGGGCGAAAAGACAAAGAGAGAGAGATACTCTTTCAATGTGCCTTATGTGAGCCTCATAATCTCGAAAACTTGTGAACTTCCTGCGTATCTTCTCCAACAGCGTTACGTCCACGAACTTGGAGCTTGAATAACGCATGCTCTATGAAGTGCTCTGCCAATAGAGAGCGTGCTTTTGCGCCGTATTTTCTGTGCCGCAGAGGTTACAAGTTTTATCAGATTGGTAGACAGACAGTAGCAAAACTTTATTTTTATACCTCTTAAAAGCAGTTAATTTTTTTTCGCACTTAAGTATACAAGTCTGCAGCCATGTACTGTTGATGCCTCTTCGAATATTAAGCGCTGTGACGTCACTATTACACGCTGCTGTCCCTGTAGCAAGTACAGAGGCTTCCATTGGGCGTCGTGTCTATAAAGAATTTAATACCTTGTCTTAGAGATATAACACGTCGCTAAGAATGGTTCTTTGAACATACGGAAAGAGAGCTTAGTACAACTGGTTCCCTGGCAGATGGGGCGAGGAAATTCATATATTTTTTCCTCTTTATTACCGTGAAATCTGCAAGCCACCGACCCAACGCAAGTGCAGATAGGAAAAATATATGTGATACTGCATAAATGAATACGCCGAGATCAAAGTTAAAATATAGATACCTAGAAAGGTTGACATTTAGAGGTTGCGTTTTTTGTATTGGCGCGTCGGCAACTGTCACCTTGCAGAAAACGCAGGTACGCACATTTCTCCGCGGCCTTAACGGATCTTTCCCGCCCTTCCTATACAACACCATACCACTTTTTACTTATGACTATAGCATGTGTACCTTAATCTTCCCTTGTCTGCTTCTAAATTATAATGATCTGCCCTTTAAGTATAACCAGCGGATAAACCGGAATTACGCATCACCGCTTCATTGAGACACGCACAGCGTCGAGACTGGTTTGAACGGAGGGAACACACGTTGAATGTATACGCGCAACGTTTTTTTTTTTTTTTTTGTTTAATCCACCTGCCCTCAACACCCTATGCTCTCACGTAATGATGGTAAGCTCACCAACAGCCACTCCCATTCGCTACTGTGTACAATAAGAAATCTGGGTTCATATAACAATGAAGCGCGCGAATCGCGACCGCTTCGCCAAGCAACCGAGACAGGGTACCCGTCTGCCCAGCTGACAAACAGTTGACAAGAACGTACCCGCAGTCAGACGGATATCGGGGTGGGTGTAAGCCTTTCTTCCTTGATTGTCAACTAAATATGCTACCGCGTATCAAGTAACATCCTGGGGCGGCGACCCATGAACATCGACTTCACCGATCGCGCCACCGAGCGCGCTCCAAATGTTTTCGTGCCTGCGCACTGGGAATCGGTCAAGCGAAACGAAGCTACAGGCAATGGGCGGAGCCGGCCGCGAGCTCCTCGGGTTCACAGGGCGCAAAGCAGCTGTGCTCGTTTTTTTATTAGTTTTTTAATTTTTGGCCGAGAGCCTCTAGCAACAATCATAATGGCGTTGGGATTAGGCTCTCTTGGTCGATATCTGACTACGCATGGCTGCTTCGTCGATTACGCCACTTAAGGCTGCAGACTTCGTTCTCATCGTAATAGAGCATCCGCACCGGCGAATACGGGACTAAAAGATTACACGTTTCAGTGTGTATTTCTTACTCCATAAGGCAGACTACTCGTGTAGTTACTTAACCATGTTAGTAGCTGCAGACGGTTAAGCGATGTGTTTGTGTGTGTGCTTTTCGGTGACTGTATATTCTACTGTGCGTTTAATACATCGTCGAATTATCATAGTCGCTATCATTGTTGGATTTTCCTTCATACGTTCTCTTTTCAACGTTCCAAGGAGCTATAACCACAACCTAGAAATTCGCGGAGCCGAAAAAAGCTTACCTTCTGCATGTTTGCAGCGACTATCTAATGTTGGTGTTGAACGTACGACTAAATTCATCGTGAGGTCTACTGATGTCCATGACTTTAACAAGACCTCCGCTGCCGAGACATAAACCTCTCCCCCCCCCCCCCCCCCTCCCTCCCGACCTACCCCTTCCTGGTGTATAATTAAGCTGAATCTGTACGGTGCGTAAAGATACAAGAAGTTATGAATCATACGCAGCTATTGTAGAAGAGTAAACAGCAGCTGCCATGGCGGGTCCACGGCTTTCACACCTCGTTGCCGAGTGCGAGGTTGTGGGTACGGTGCCCGGTCCCAGGAGCATCTGCCGATAAGTTGGGAACGCCAAACAGCGGGGATTCCGATTTTCGAGAGAGCGCCACTTGGTGCAATGTATTCCACAGCGGCCCTTCATTGCGGCATTCCTCATAATCGAGTTGCAAGGTTCGGGAGCCAAAGCCTCACCAATTAAAAATTGATTTCAGATCGTTGTGCAAGCAATCAGGGGCTTTTCTACATTTGCAGCAACGGTACTGTCGTATTCCTGGAGCTGCAATAAAATATATTCAGCCAAAAGAGAGCAATAAATGGCGTACATTAATATTCCTATGACCTCCAGTTAGACCTATGTTGATAAACTACGTACATTATTAGTATGGCTAGATAACCAAGCTCGTATTCGAAATTCTTTTCTTTTTCTTTTTTTCTTTTTTTACGCACTGCTAGGTCGCCAGCGATTGACTCCTCATGGGCAATAAATGGACTTCCTGACGCCTTCTTTATCACAGTCGGCATGCCAATCTATAGATGTGCAAGTTTCGAGTGCAGAAAACTAGTCCTCTTTTTTGAGCTGAAGACGATAGCAGAGAGAGAGAGAGAGAGAAGTGATAAAGAAAGGTTTGGAAGTTACCCAGGCAGAGCACGGTTGACTACCCCACTCTTGGGAAGGGGGAAAGGGGACTGAAAGATGATGGAAGTTTCGGAGGAAACTACTGTAAAGAGCTTGTATAAACAGCCGCCTCCTGTATATAGGCGACGGGTGTGCGCACGAGAAAAGTGAACGCGAGTCAAGACTCCAAGAGCAGAAAGATACATCGCCTCGATTTTCTCCAGCAATGGATCATAAGAGAAAAATGAAATTTGAAATTTAGCGAAATGATATGATCAGCCAACCAAACAATTCTGGCGTATCCTTGAAGTATATAACTGAAGTAATAACTAAAAAATTAAATTAAATTCTGGACATCTTCAATGCGTTTTCCACATCTTGAACGTGAAAAATCCCGCCCAATCTTGAAACCTTACGCGCTAATCTCTGGGGTTTTACGCGCGGAAACCACGATCTGATTATGAGGCATGCCGCAGTGGAGGACTCGGGGTTCATTTCGAACACCTGGGGAGTTCTATAACGCGGATCCCATGAACGGCCGGTACCCGATAGCTTTTTGCATTCAGCCCCGATCGGAACGCGGCCGCCGCAGTCGTGACCGCACCTGCGACCTCGAGCTTAGCAGCGCCATGCAATAGCGACTGGGCTAACGAGGTGCACAACTCACGAAAACAAAACCTGATGTGGACAGAACGTAAGTGATCTGTAGAGAAACAGCAGGGAGATAAGACAGACTAGCACCAACAATCATCACTCAACAGTGAACGTAGGCGTAGGAAGCCGAGACAAGCCGCTCAGGCACTCCAAACGAGGTGCGAAACTCGAGAGGCGCAGGCATTTAGGTCGCGCCTCAGGAACCGGTCTCATCTGGCTGTGTACAGACACGCTTCACAGAAGCTGCCGCCGTTGGAAAGCCCGAGAATCGCGCCATGTTTTATGGATTCTACACGCCGTGGGCGCCGGTGCCTGATCGGCTTTCGATTCGAGCAGAACGGAGCCGGATACGAGCCACGGCGAAAGTGTGGACCCGTGTCCTCCTCGCCCGTCCCCATTTCCTCACGCGATATTTGTTTACGTTCTGCATGTACACTGATCCACATGCTCCCTGGTCTTTCGTGTTACGCACGCCTCATTACGAAGCTGTACTGTAAGCGTAAAAGAACAGCGCGCGTATTTGTTTGCCCGGTGTAATGAATTATCGCGATCATTAATCGGGTTCGTTCACTGCGATCTGCCAGACGAACCGAGGCTTCGGGCTGTGCTACTCATTATGTACAGGGACATCAGTTCAGACTTTGTCCTCTGTTCTGTCCCGCCACTTCCAATTATTTATCTGGCTTCTTTATTGCGATTCAGTAAATGTAAGACGGCACATTACGCGAGAAGGTGAGTGAAAAGGCTGTTGGCGCTTGGCGACAGTCAAAGGAAGATAAGTGATTGGTGACAGACGAATCCAATCGCTTTAAGGTAACAGGCTAGCTACAGAATTCTGATATTTGTGGAGCGTATGCGCAAAGAAGCGACATACTTCATGGCGAAGTTTCACGTGGACAGAGAGAGAGAAGGGAAGACGGAAAGGCAGGGAGGTTAACCAGACTGAGTTAACCGGACGTGGACAGAGTTGTCGCAATTGCTTATAGCAATGCAGATTTCCGTGTGATGATTGCGGTATGCAGAGCTAAGGGCTGGTAAGAAAGAGTCCGTCATACATCGGCGTACACATCCAGCCTTTCCTAAATACAGCTCCTAAACTCCCGAAGCCGCAGCACCATTTCAAAAGCAGACATGCCTCGACGACTCAATATTTCTTATCGATTATGTGGATGGGGGAATCGCATAGCATCCCTTTTGAATAAACAGGGTTGTGGCTGATGCCAATGACGACGATGACATCCGCTTAGAATCGGGAACGTGACAATTAGTCACCTGGCTCCTGTAAGCTACTTACGTGTTACTGTATTGTAGCCCAGCATTCACCGCATCTCTGCTTTACCTCGCAACGTTATCTGTGCCTGTGATGATCCCGCCCATGTATCTCGCCTGCTTTTTTGATAAACATATCTTGCTTGTCTCCACCATCGACAAGTTAATTCCCTCATGACCATTGAACTCCAGCGCTCCTTGAAGGTGATCGTTCCCTACGGTCCTGGTTCGGCGAGTGTCTTCGCATTCCATTAAAATGTGCTGAGCCGTGCCCAGAGGTTGCTGCAACAGACACATACCTCAACATGTTGCGGAAATTTCCTCCTGTATGATTTTGTCCTCAGGCGGCCACATAAGAACTCAAAATTGCAAAGTTACTTAAAAAATCGTCATTACTGATTTCTTGTTTGCAGTATTTCTAAACCCCATAGATATTTAATGCAAAGCAGTCCTTGCCTTATGCTTGGCACTTTGCGGTAGGTAGATTCCTGTCTCGCCTTGCCTTAGTAAAAAGAAATTAATGTGTGACCGAAGCAGGAGTCGAACCCCTGGCGTCGGGCACAGCTGCCCGGTGCTCTTACTATTAAGCCGCGATCGCTTTCTTTGTTGTTTTTTTTTCATGGTATTTATTACGAATACAATACGTACTTGTGTAAAATATTTACAAAGCGGCCAAAACATTCATAGCCGCGCCTACAAGCAACTGAACCACGATCACACGCATTCTTCACGCGTTCGAATGCTAGCTGACTCTTTGAAACAGTTGGCGCCAGCGCCTCGTGCCCCTTTCTCGTCTTCTTTCGTCGTGACAGCCTGTACTTTGATGCGCCTCTGTTAGAGTGCGCAACCTCCAGGACCGGCCCACTTTTCCCAGTACTTTCCTCACAGCAGCTAACACTTTACTTCTGTAGAAACTGTGCGACACTGTGCTACGCTGTGCCGACTTCGTGATCGCCTAATTTAGCCTCGTTTTAACGTTTCTTTGCCGGAGTAAGAATGGCGTCGTCATATCGGCACACACAGCATGACATAGCCATAGGTGCGCAAGATTCTGCAACGCGTAGTCAGTGAGGACCTTACAATCCGCGTTTCCTTCGCTTACGCCCTCGTCCACTACCCGTGTAGAACCGAACCATCGCCATGTCGTAAGTTCGGATCGAACGGCCGGCGTGTATAGGCACTGTGCCGTCACCGCCGTATACGATCGTCTTCAACGCGGTCGTCTTCGAGCCGCTGTCGTCCCACACGTACGCTCGCGACATTCACAGGCAACTATTCAATATGCGGAAACACGTACGTCCATCTGGTAACATTTTGCCGAACCCCAAACAATGCCGGATTGCCTGGTATTTATACACCTGCCCAGTGGCGTCGCATAACGTCGACTCCCACAGTGCATGGGATCTGCTCAATTTTTTTTTCTCGACCGCATCCCTACTAAGGAGGTATAACTGCGCCTAAAATAACGCCCTTCGGCAATTCGTGCTGACGTGCGATTCTGTTGTGGGGCGCTTTCATCGCCTACCCGAAGTCACTTAACTAAACTGTTGCTTGTCAGTGCCCACCTCATC
This sequence comes from Dermacentor albipictus, assembly GCF_038994185.2. NCBI lineage: Eukaryota > Metazoa > Arthropoda > Arachnida > Ixodida > Ixodidae > Dermacentor > Dermacentor albipictus. The sequence continues at coordinate 56,535,505 of NC_091824.1, read as the reverse complement.
GAAGAAACTGCCGATGACCGCAACTCAAGCTCCATCAATTCATTGAAAGAAGACTGTACTTGACAATCTGCAAACGAAAGGCTTTCAACACGCGAGTGTGAAACAGACAATGTTCCCCGAAGGTAGGAGCATAGTACTCAAGCAGGTCCCACGCCTTCTTATCGGATATTATGGCATATATATACGCGACACATGTGGTAGCAAGTTCCTGAACAGCGAAAGAGACGCACAGGCGGAGGAATTCCCGACCGAGACTGTAGACCTAAACCCGCTGGCGACACCTAAACCAATTATCGCCAACAGCGATGGCTCAGTATACATGGCGTGCAGTCGCTTGGAACGAGATTATAGGTTTGATTCCAAGCCACGAGTGAGTCAATCACCGAATCAATGGATCTGTACCGATTGAGTACTGCACTCGAGAACCAGTGCTGTCCTGCACTCGAAGGAGTTGGAACAAGGGTGTTGAGCAGAGACACGGCTGTGAATACCATGACATTTTCCCACCGAAAAGCAACTGCCTATCCTCATTGCTTTTAAAAAACATAATGAAGAGAAGAGAATTGCAATCAGACACATGCTCGAGATCTGTCGCGTCGGACCGTACAAAACTGAGTGACAGGCTGCTTTAATGGCATATTACGGCCGAGCAATCACGCGAACGACCTGCTCATAGCGGCGGCAAAGCTTTAGGCATCGTAATTAATACCTGACACGGGAGACATGTGAATTTCGCTGTATACAACCTGGATCCGCCGCTAATGACTTTTCGGGCGCAACTTACTGCGTGCGATGTTACCGCGATGTGTTTCCACTGATTTGAGGCACCTGACCGTCCGTTGGAGAACGTATACGCACAACAATGGCCTCCGGAGCAACAATTTCATTTTGAAAACGCACTCACCTCTCACTTTTCGTATGTGACGTATATTGATCGTTCTTGCAGACTGGTGTGAGCTAGTCATATATTCCTACCTCATTAGTTAACCATGCAATGTCCAACATATCGTGACGTGTACTGCAGCGGGTTTGACGCCTCGAAATGCTGATTTAAGTGCGGGAAGCTTAATGAAAAGCCCGTAATTACATTATTGCCAAGTTGGAGTGATGTTTAAACTGTGGATAGTTCGGCAAAGCTAATTACTAATTAATTTTAAACGAGGTTTATTTAAACGTAAGAGGCGGCTAGAGCAGTGTCCTTGGGCAGCGCCTTTAATACTAACTGCAGCGTCCTCTCGCGTGAAGCGCTGCCGATGCTGCTGCTGTTGATGGTGTTTGTCCTCTTAATTGCAGATTACTGCAATAATTAGGGTATGATTCAAATGAAATGTCACAGACTTTGGTACGAATGTACTCTCAATGACCAGAAATAAAAGTCAACAATTTGTTCCAATTTTCCTCGATGTGAAACTGCATTTGGCATTACAGGGTTCAAAGCGACACTCTCAAACTTTCGAAATTGCGCCGTAGCTCAGGGTTCTATAATGCCTATTCATCTATATGTTTCCGAGACTTCGGCTCGCATGTTTTGTTCTTCTATCAGTACTATAGAATGCTCCCGCGTCTTTATTAGACGTGTAATAAGGGTAGTTTGCCACAGAAAAGGCCAGCTACAACCAGAAACTTAGCTGGGAAAACCAACTAGAATATAATAGAAAAACAAGAAGATAATGAAAATACAAAGCACTGTGAAAGTCCACAATAAAACAGCAATACAGAAACTGAACAAATCCGTGGATGAGGGAGAAACGAGAGACAGAATTCTGATCTTTGGTCATGCTACTAGAGATACAGTTTGGGCCGTCGCGATGGTTTTCCGGTTCTCGTTAGAGCTGTACACGGCTCAAACACCCATCACACTTCCCTAGTATTAAGCTACGTCACGTACCTCCTTTCTAAACGCGAATGAGTCATTTCGCACTTTTCGACACCAGAGGGGTTGCACTGCGCACAATGCACTGTGTACACGCTATATAATCTTGCAGAGCAACTATATTGTTCGATATGGGTCACGTCTTCTACAAAGTCATGCTTTCCAATTTAGCTTTCTATTTAGATGCGTCACCTCTTGTTAAGTCCCGCACAGAGCTATATACCTTGTGTAGCAAAAGGTGCTCGGGGCGCAGTAAATCTCGCCATCGGCTGCTTCACCAGGTCAGCTTCGAACGCCAGCAAACTAATTCTCGCGATAATGATGATGATCATCATCACTAACAAAAATTAAATTAGTTCAGGAGTTTTACATATCAAAACCGCGATATGATTATGGGGCATGCCGCAGTGTGGACCTCCGGATTAATTTTGTCCACCTGGGGTTCCTTAACGCGCCCCCAATGCACGGTACGCGAAAGTTTTCGCATTACACCCCCCCCCCCCCTCCCTTCGGAATGACGCCGCCGCAGCCAGGATCAAAGCCGCTAATGATCATCGTCATCGTCGTCGTCGTCAGCAGCAACGACGTAAACGAGATAATTCGACAAACCGCGGTCACCCCTGGCGCAGTCGACTGGCGAATGTAGGATCACCAAATTAGTTCTAAGTTCGAGCACCGTATACGTCTATAGGCAACATAACAAAATATATTAGTATACGGTGTTTAACCTGCTAAGAAGGTTGTATGCCTGTGTGTTTGACGTGGTACCGAAGCGATTCAACTAAATGAGGAAATATGTCACGAGCTGTAATTTAGAGGCCGCTGCGGCCATCAAAAAATTAGTAGAGCAACTCATCTTGTGGGCCGGCCTATCACGGCGCTCATAACTTACAACTAAACTCTCCTTCAAAATTAATCCGGAGTCCCCCACTACGACGTGCCTCATAATCAATTCGGAGTTTTGGCGCGTAAAACGCCAGAATTCAATTCAACTTGCAATTGAAGGTGTCGGCTAACATGTGCGCTTCGAAGCAGATAAGAAAAGTGTGTTGTTCCTGCATGCACACACCACTTCATGGCACCATGCATCCAAGCCTTAAGGATATAGATTATCTTTGTGTTAGGTTGCAGGACTTCCTAGAGCAATGTCGCGAATCCCCTTGCAAAGCTTCTTTTGAAAGATAACTCTTTTTAGCCCGGATAATCATGCACGAGCAGCTTATAACTGTAATTTTTTTTATTATTGTTGTCCATCCAGAATAGATAATTGAGCTTGAACATATTAACGTTGCAATATACGCGATGTCTGCGACTGCCCAAACGTTTCTTTTTCTTCTTTTCATTTGATTTATTTTTCTGGTCGTATGCATCTCCCCTACCATTTATTCATTTATGGTGTGACGCCGACGATGGCCACCAAGGTGCAAGTGTGCTCTTCCAACTTTTTCGCTCAATTATGAGACGTGCGCTATACGTATGAGTGAATTCATCGGCGGCGAAGCAATGTAAAAGCATGATGCATCGCGTTCCTCGGTAAATGTGTGTGTGTGACGACGTAATACATCGAGACAAAGACCTTATTTGGACTCTATACTAGAGTGCCCGCTTGGCACCATACCTTTGGGGTCTCAGCAGATCGCAAGATAAAACCTAGCATCTCCGCGTTAATAAACCTAATGCGCCTTTTAGTTTGCCAAATTTATGTCTATCCTCGTGACCTGCATACCTTACTCCCCCTTGTGCATGGGTAAAGGCGTCTAATCTTTTTTATCGCGCTTTTCTTTTTCTTTTTCCTAAGCGTGGCTCATCACACAGCTAAATAGGCTGCACTCTTTTCGATAAGCCTTTCATCCCAGACAGCCCACGCGTGCTTGATTCACTACTACGGAGACAAATAATTAGGAGCTGGGTTAATTAACTACGATACACACCTCCGTTTGACCGCGAGAGGGAATTGCTGACGAGATGAATGACGCAACGCTTCCGCTTGCTTACCGAGAACATACACTGGATCGGCTGAGCGGAGGCGTAATTACCGCCACACAGGGAGAGAAAACACACTCAGATAAGCATATATGGCAGACATGCCTACCATGAAACAGTCCAGGGAACGCTAGAGTTTTAGTCGAAACTCCGCTAACTGGAGAACTTCTGCGGTTCTTCTTGTAATAAGAGCGAAGTATGAGCGCTGCGCGTTGGTGGAATGGAACCATGCCAAAACAAGACACGAAAGCCGAAGTGCCCAGGACAGAAGTGCTGAGAAGTGCATGTTTGGTGTCGGCACATCTGTTGTCTCATACGGCTTCCTTTCGCTGGTTGCAGTCCTTAAACACCACCAACTAGACCAACGTTCAAATCATCTGCAATGTTTCTGCAATCACGTCTGATTTACGTTAACTGCTGACCACCACTTGCCTCCATGTTGCTGGAGTGTTCGTAACATCTGACCGCAAAAATGGGACAGAAAAACTGTGTTTGTTGAATTTTTCTCTTCCGCCTTCTATACAAACCGGGTTACAAATACACACCGAGAACAACATAACGTGCTCTTGTATGTTACTCCTATATGAGCTCCAACGTACAACACTCATACACTTTGCTCGTTCTCGAAAGGGTTCGCTTCGACGTGTGTTGCCCTACGAACAATGTCCGCCGCTGCCGAAACGGACGTTGGATTCCTTCCTGCCGGCACAGAAACCTGCCTGCCAATAAAAACACACGTCGGTATACGGAGACGGCGGGCGCTCGTTAACAGGCCTTTTTCAAGCCGCCTTAACGAGCGGCACAAAACGGCGCGGAGCGCGAGATTAAACACCGCGCAAATTGTCGAAAACGGTCACGCAGACCACGCGCCACTGCGTATCTCCGCGACGCCGGTTCAGCTGCAGCCTCGCGGAACATGCGCCCACAAGCTCTTGTCTCCCTAAATCTGTGCAGTGCGAATAAACCTACAGCTGGCGTCGACCAATCAGAACAGCGAACCCAGTGTCACATTTGTGTTCCTCCGCGACGCCCGTATAACGTCGTCTGCTGTCGGGAACAGCGAGTCGAGAAACGTGCAACGCGGGAGCGAAATCTTCGGCTATAGGAAAACGTTCACTTGTGCACCGCCAATCGAAAGCTACAGAGATACTTCCTTGTATAATATTCAGTCAGCCCAAAATGAAGTGCTAGCGAATCTGCGGTGTCTGTTCCACCGCTACTTGTGCAGGGTCTATGACTAGACCGACTTCGTGCGCGGCACACAATTTACGCCCGTCTTGGCGTGTGCGCGACTACCTCGAATCCCCAGCGGGGCATTCCGCACCAAAGTTAGCCTCATTCCATTCTTGGCCCTCCATCCCGGAAACGTAGGCAACGTCGATGCGAAGAACTATTTTGTAGCGCGCACTAGCGACCACTTCGGCGCATCGCGTATAGCTTCCGAAGTGCTGCACGCTTTTGTACGGTGGGCGCAGCGTACGTACACCACGCTTCGACCGCGGCGACGCCAGCGTCGGCGAGGACGACGCACAAAACGCGCAGCATGACGCTGTGTACGAGCGGTTGTCCGCGCAACGCGTATGCACGTACGCACGCACAGACAGACGTACAGACGGGCGGACGCAGCGCGGGCGCTCCCCCGCTGGTTTCTATGGACGACCACACGCAAGGTTGTCGCCACTGAAACAATGTATGTGCGATACGGCGCGAGTCGAGCCAACGCTGCCGCCGTCGCTGGTCCTCGTGCGACAATGGCGATTTCAATTGCCGCGCGGACCCCCCGCCGGCGTGGTGGAGAGAGAGAGACAACTTCCGCTGTACGACGTGACTGCCAACCAGTTTTTTTTTTTTCCCCTCGCTCTAGCTCTCGCGAGACAAGTCCGCCGTGCGTCTCTCTCGCGTACTCCTACATCACACCACGTGGTGCCGCGGTGCGTGAACGAGAGACAGCCGTTCGGCGATGTACCGCAAGCTCTTGGGAGCAATGCGAGGACATGCACTTTTGATATTTTTTGCACGTTCAGTCGTGTCCTTCGTGTACAGGGTGTCCCAGCTAACTTTAGCCAGGGATTAAAAATACACCGATGCACTATAAGACGACGCGACCAAATGCATGTTGCTAATTGTAGTATGGAGTAAGTCTTAATTATGGGGTTTTACGCGCCAAAACCACTTTCTGATTATGAGGCACGCCGTAGTGGAGGACTCCGGAAATTTCGACCACCTGGGGATCTTTAACGTGCACCCAAATCTAAGTACACGGGTATTTTCGCATTTCGCCCCCATCGAAATGCGGCCGCCATGGCCGGGATACGATCCCGCGACCTCGTGCTCAGCAGCCCAACACCATAGCCACTGAGCAACCACGCGGGTGTATGGAGTAAGTCACAATTTCTTTCTATTCTGCTTAATTGCGTAATTAGTCGATATTAATTATCCAACTTCTGAGGCAAGGAAGTTAGGAAAAAAAATATCCAACTCGAAAGTTACGGCTTGCAAAACGTCCGATTGAACAGTTTCCAACTTTCTATCTATTAGGTATTAGCGTTTTCCCGCTTATACTGCAGATGCCCGTGAAAAGAAAAAGAAAAAGAAATACCGCGTGATGTGCCCGCTTGCGTGCTGTGATTGCAGTGCTCCCAGACGTTCTACGTACAAGCGAACATGACATCTAGCGGGGCGTGCTGTCGCTCAAAAGACGACAGGGCAGTGACGCAGGCGTTGGCTGCGCGGTTTACACCAGCGAATACATTCCCTCACGGCGGTTCATGATAGCGATACGCAGACGCAGCAGCAGAACAACCGCCTAAATGGTATGTTCGTTTTCTACGCGGAACGTTTGAGAGCGCTGCGATCATGGTGCGCAGGCGGACATGTCACGTGGTACTTATTTTTTTCGCGGGCCTCTGCAGTGAGCGGAGAAACACTAATGTCTAATAGACAGAAAGAACTTTAATCTGATGTTTCGCAAAGCACTCTGCAACTTTCTAATTGAACTTTTTGCCTAACTTCGTTGCTTCCGAAGTTGGTTACTTAATCTTGCCTAATTATGCAATTCAGAAGAATACAAAAAATAGTGACTTACACCACACACTAATCAGCAACATGCATTTGGTCGCGCCGTCTTAGAGTGCATTGGACATCTTTTTAATCTCTGGCTAAAGTTAGCTGGGACACCCTGTTTATGTACACTGCAAACGTCTTCGTTTTTCTCGCTATTTTCGTGAAACGGTGTATGTAAGTGGCAAACACAAGCTAGCAAGAAAGAAAGGAAGGAAGTTACAGAGCTCCATGCGTTGATACAACAAAGATGGATGGATGGATGCGAAACTTTAATAAGGTCCTGAGGTACGCGACTCAGCGCGCTGCGGGCCGCTCCCACGTTGGGACAGCCAGGCCTTGCCCGACCGCCGCATCGTGGGCCCTCTGGACAGCCCATAGTTGCACCCCAGCATCAGGGCTCTTGATAGCGGAGAGCCACTTTTCTTCATTGATTTCTTCTGTGCCTCGTAACGAGGGGCAACGCCAGAGCATATGATCTAGGCTAGCGATGTCATTGCAATGCCTGCAAGAACTAGTGGCATAGGTGTCGGGATAAATTTTGTGGAATAAAGCCGGGCTGGGATAAGAGCCTGTTTGCAGTAATCTGAGGGTCAATGCCTGCGCTCTATTTAACTTCTTGTGTGGAAGGGGAAACTCTCTCCTGCCGAGATAAAAGTGCTGCGCAATTTCGTTATATGTGGTCGGTTGATCTCTATTCTCCACCGCTGCGGGCCGGCGTTGGAGTTCTCCATGGTCGCGGAAAGTGAGACCTCGCGCCTTGGAGTGGGCCAGCTCGTTGAGGTTTCTGGGGCCTCCCGTGATGGATCCCATGTGAGCGGGGAACCACGTGAGAGTGTGGGTGGTGATGATTTTGCCGTCGAGGATGCGACAGGCTTCCTTACACACGGCGCCAACGCTGAAGGCGCGGATGGCTGCCCTGGAGTCGCTGAAGATGTTGGCATGTCCGTCATCCAGGAGGGCCAAGGCAATGGCCACTTGCTCCGCCGCACGCGACGACGTGCTTCGTATCGAAGCCGCGTTAACGGTTGAACCCCTGTGGTTGATTGACACCACCGTGAAATTGTCGCTGTTTCCATACTGGGCCGCGTCAACGAAGCAGCTGCCGCCAGGGAGTTCTGTTGCGCGGCGTAGGAGCGCCACCGCTCTGGCCTTTCTTCTTTCTACGTTGCGCTGGGGATGCATATTGCGCGGGGCGGGCGATATGATGATATTATCTTTCTGCTCTTTCGGTAGGCCTTGGTAGGCGTCTTCGACAGTGGCCGGGGGGACGCCCATCTCAGTTAGGAGTCGTCTGCCCGCCCTGGTGCCGGAGAGCCTGAGAATCTGTGCTCTTTCTTGTGCTTCTGCAATCTCTTCCAGGGTATTATGAATACCCAACTGCAGGAGTCGGTCGGTGCGTGTGTAGTTTGGTAGTCCGAGCGCGCTCTTGATGCCCCTCCTTATCATGGCATTTAGTTTGTCTCGCTCGGCCCTCTTCCAGACGTGCATGGCCGCTACGTACGTAAAATGGCACAACAAGAAAGCGTGGACTAGCCTTAACAGATTCTCTTCGCTCAGGCCTCTCCTTCTGTTAGCTACCCGCCTGATTAGACCGATGACGCTATCCGTCTTCTTTGCTAATTTGTGAATGGTGATGCTATTTGTGCCTGTCCCTTCGAGTGTCATTCCCAAGATTCGAATGGACGCGACTTTGGGAATGGGATCTCCGCAACTGGTGTAGAGATTAATGTCAACTTCAGGGGACGGTTTCCAGTTCTGTGGCTTGCGGCCCTTTCTACTTGGGCTGTAGAGAAGGAGCTCCGATTTCTTTGGGGAGCACCGGAGTCCCGTGTTGGTTAAAAAGCGCTCTGTAGTGTCGACAGCTTCCTGGAGAGCGGCTTCGACTTGTCCGTCACTGCCACCCGCGCACCAGACAGTGATGTCATCCGCGTAGATCGTGTGACCGATGCCCTGGACCTTGCCTAGATACCTTGAGAGGTCAACCATTGCGATGTTGAAGAGGAGTGGTGAGATGACTGATCCCTGGGGGGTGCCTCTTCTACTCAGCTCCATTGTCTCCGATTCCAAATCTCCAGCCTTGAGGATGGCGCATCGGTTGCTCAAGAAAGACCTGACGAAGGCATGGAAGGACGAGCCCAGGTCGAGCTTGGAGATGGCGTCGAGGACGAACTCGTGACGGATGTTATCAAAGGCCTTCTCCAGGTCCAAACCAAGGATGGCTCTCGTGTCCCGAGTGCAGCGTTCCAGGATTTGGATCTTGATAAGCTTCATGGCGTCCTGAGTGGAGAGGCCTGGCCTGAAACCTATCATGTTGTGAGGGAAAAGGTCGTTGGTCTCGATATACTCGGCAATTCTGTTATGGATGGCGTGCTCGGCCACCTTCCCTACACATGATGTCAGTGAGATTGGGCGGAGGTTGTCCAGGCTCGGCGGTTTACCGGGCTTTGGGATTAGTATGACCTTCGCCAACTTCCATTCTTCAGGTACAATTCCCTGCTCCCAAATCCGATTTATCTCATCTGTAAGAAACTCGATCGATGCGTCCTCTAGGTTTCTGAGAGCCTTGTTGTTAATGTGATCCGGGCCGGGTGCTGACCTACCATTGAGGTCGTGTAGGGCGCGGCGGATTTCACTGATTTTGAAAGGTTCGTCCAGCGCGGAGTTCGGCTTCCCTTTGTATACCGGGTATGCCGCCTCATCGGCCACAGTTTTGAGCGGCAGGTACTTCTTAGCCAACATCTCCAGCATGTCCTTTTCCGAAGACGACTTCTTGGCTTCGTGGAGCGCTTTAGCGAGGACACTTCTCTGGTTTGACTTGGTGCCGGAGTCGTCGAGCAAGTGTTTGAGAAGATTCCACTTCCCTCCCGTGCGCATCTGCCCGTCAATTGAATTGCAAATTTCGTCCCATTGCTGCCTAGACAGGGCTTGGCAGTGCTCGTCGATCTGCTTGTTGATCTCGGCTATCTTTTTTCTGAGCTTGCGATTCAAGCGTTGGCTTTTCCACCTCTCGAGAAGTGATTGCTTAGCCTCGAGAAGGTGTGCTAGCCTGCTATCCATTTTGTCTGTCTGTAGATCCGTCTCTATGGTTTTGGTGGTGGAGCAGACATCTTGCAGAATTAGTGCGCACCACTGGACGAGACTCTCCGGCTTTTCTCCACGGGCGGCGCGGGCCTTGCGAACCTCACGGAATTTGTCCCAGTCAGGCACCGAGAACGCCTTCTTTCTTTTCTGCTCCACTTGTAAGCTGGTGACCGTGATGTAGTGATCACTACCGAGGTCTATGAGCAGATTCGACCACATGGCTGAGCCAGCGTTTTTAACAAAGGCGAGATCCGGGACAGAGTCCCTGGTCGAGGAGGTGCCCCGTCTGGTGGGAAAGGCTGGGTCCGTCAATAGAGAGAGTCCCGCATTGGATATTGGATATATTATGGATATATTATGGCCGTCGCGCGGAATCTCGTGATTTTGTCTGCGGAACATTTTGTAATATTTCATAATTCAATGAAGTTGCCGCAGATCGCGTTCGCGATGGATGTTAAGGGGGGCAAACACGTTTACGCTTACGAAAGCCAGAACATTTATTAGCTTTTTATTTAGGAAGGCTGTGCTGCATGTGGCAGGGACCTTATATTACCTTATATTAGAGCCTTATAATAACTAATTTTACGTTTACGGTATTCGAAGTAACATTGAATAACCATCTATAGGTTGTCTCAACACTTCCGATGTATCATTGTGCAATCTTATAAACTTGTACTCTTGGCTATGCAACTTCCATGCATTGACCCAAGATAAAAAAATCATTAGCGAGCATCTTTCCTTTGGTCCATTTCCAGGAACGTTCGCACCATCTCGCCGAAATTCTCTAGACTTCAGTAGAAGGAAAGTTACACCATGAAACACCACGACATGTCATATACCACCTGTAAACATTACAGAAAGAACGCCCGTACAGAATGTTTCTTCACATGTCTAAACATTTGCCAGGGATCAACCGCTGCCTGCGAAAACTTCGGGGCCGATGCGATCAATCCCACGTGAATAAAAGCTACGCTAAGTAGCCGTTTCGTGCGATGCAAGCAAATCGCTTTTTGTTTTTTTTCGCATGCTCACCTGTATGCTCTCGTATCGTCTGATACTACATCGAGGTCCCATTAACGTACGCGTTTACACGGCATGCTGCAGCGGCAGGGGCCCTATACCTGTATCAGTCTCCCTTTCCCGGGTCTCTCCGCTTCTCTGGCGGTTTGTTCCAGACGGCCGCTAAGAGATACAGACACATTAGGCGAACAATAAAAACGTTTTTTAATCTCTCCGCCTGCCTTGTTGCCGTTGTGCCTCGCCGAGCCACGTCGTGCATCAGGCACGTTTCACGTTAATCTCGCCGCTTCCCCTCGTTCGCGTCACCTCTTTCCGTGCTTCCCTCTATTTTGCCATATACGCCACTGCGTCTGCTGCAAGCGCGGCCCCGATTATCTCGTATATCGCGGCCGTTTTGCTGGCGCTAAATGAACCGCGGTAGAAAGGGCGAAGATAGTGGTGGTATATCATACGGCAGGAAGGGCTCGGTTGAAGTAAGTCGGGACGCGAACCACTCGTATCAGAAACGAGAGCCCTAATGCGTGCATTTACCGCAAAGACAAGGTCGCTGTACTCCAAAAGGAGAAGCTAAAGTATAGGGTGCATCCGGGGGGAAAAATAACAGAACCAACGCTGCTGCGCCCATTATAAAGAAGGACGAGATAGCTGACAAGGCGGAACGTGGCGCGCAGTGGTGGCATTGCGACGCCGGGGAAGTAGTGGGACTACAATGCTTCGTTTTCTTGTTTACTACGGCAATTCTTGGTCCCCGCTTGGCTCTAAATATCGAACCCCTCCCATTTTCCTCCATTCCTTCTTGCACATTGCACTTCGGGGACTTCGACTGCGATGGTCTCATCACAATCGACTGCAGCATATGGTTTTGCTTGGCGACCTATTTCCTATTGAAGAACAAGTTCCACGCGCCTTTAAAAAAAAAAGAAAAGCGTATGTTGCAAACATATACGCCGCTGCTGCCACGAGCAGCGCTATCAAACATACACAAGCAAATATAAACAAAAGGGAGGGGTGGCAAGAAGACTCAGACGAATCGGTCAGCAGCGGGCGAACGAGCGAAGCGCTAGCTACAAGTCAATGTTGCGACAAGAAGACCTGCCATGACGAAGATAACCCCCCCCCCTTCGCCCCCTTTCGAAACGTTGGTTACGGACTGAGGCTTCTCTCGTTCTCCCACTGCCGAAAAGCATTGAAGCAAGAGAGAGAGAAATGGAAGAGAGGAAGGGCAGGGAGGTTAAACAGAGGCGTGTCCGGTTTACTACCCTGCACTGGGAGAAGGGGTACAGGGATGAAAAGAGAGAGAGAGGACATAGAGGGAGCACAGTTTCGCGCACTTTTAGAGGTTCGTATCGAGTCTACACACAGTCGCCAACACCTGTCGACTTGAGGTATACTGCAACAACGCTTTCGTGGGTTTCAAAGAAGGCGACAAGTAAACGTAAGTACCCAAGAAATAGGTGAGAAGGGGCGGGAAATCGGGAATTGGATAATTGCTGTACCGTACAGCCCCACACTGCTCACGTGGAAGCTCTTGGTATATATGCGCTTCCCGGTCAACGGTGAATTGCTCCTACCTCCACACTGATTACCTTTTTCTCATCTTGATTATCCCAAGTAATTAAGACTGCGTTCAACTATAGATTCCGTTAACGATAAAAAAGCAAGAGTGTTGGTGTATTTCTGATAGAGAGGCGTAAGCATGGAACGCTTACTCGTTCGAACATTATCAACTCGTGTGTAGCAGATCTGGCCGTCAACCATCTCGTCACATGCAGAACCCATGCTCGAATCCCACTAGTACCGATTCCCAGAATTTTCACCTTGAACGCAGGACTTCCATTGAATTGTGTAATATGCCGTCTTCTGGCTTTTGAGTGGTTTCCGTTCGATTATGGTGAGTTACTTATCGGAAACTACATAGAGTATTGGGCGAAAAAGCACTGCACGCTTAGGCAGACGATGTACAGTGCTCCCAGACATTATCAATGAATATCGAGCGGCTCCAGACACTTTGCGCCTATTGTGAACTAACTGGGACGGCTGCTGGGCACGCTGGCAAAGGAGGGACATGGCAAACGTGAATATGCAAATCCAGTGAACGTTGTGGCCCAAGTTGGGACGATGAAACGAGTCAGCGTCGGTGATAGCGACGAATGTGCTCCGTGGTCGTCGTATCAAATAGTGACGTTCATGTATCAGCCCTACTTATAGGGGGCCGTTTCACTTTCGTAATGAACAGAAGGTCATCGCGACGGGGCCATAACCTACATAACACTCTACAGAAGGCCGGCAATGCGACAAACTTGTCTCGAACTGTAAGCGAAACGTGATAACATCCTTGCGCGCTGAGGAAAAATGCGCAAAAAACATGCGATTAATATTAAGCCTTTCCGAAGCCTCGCATGCATCATTTCAATATGAGACACCGACACAGACACTTGTGGGTTTTCACGAAGTAGATAATCTTTCCTTGATTTCTGCCCTGAACGCTTCAGCACGATCTGACTCCTTACCACGTCTCGCTTTATTGAGGGCGCGAAGTCTCGATAGAATTCCTGCTTGCCGTAAAAGCGTTGTTCGGCACCAAAATCCAATCATTAATCTATAGAGTGATAGCTATCGGGGCTCAAGAAGAGAGAGAGGAGATTGAGGTAAATACAGGGGATTAGCCAGTATAAAGCCCGACTGGCTAACCTGTCCTAAGATGAGGGAGTAAAGCGACTGAGAGCTGAGAGAAGCAAAGAAAATATTTTTTTAAAAAACTTTGATAATGCGAGCGCACGCGAAACGACCTTTGCGGCCTAGTTCATAGGTCTTTAAAGGGCCACAGAAAGAAGATGTTGAGCTAAGTTAGATCGACAAACTATTCGTCTGGAAGTCGGTCATAGTTATCTGTGCTGATATACGGCTTTGTTGCGTAGAAAATTGCCACCCGAAAGTCGCGCTGCTGCTGAATCTGAATTGCCCGCGCCAATGTGAACGAGTTGAGCTAATCACCACGCGACCTCCCTCTCCGCCGCTCTCTGAGAATCAACCAGTGCTGACGTCACACGAGAGATCCCACAATCCATAACAGGTGGCGCCACTCCGATTTTCCATTTTCGTCATTATTTCGCTTAGAAAAGCTCTGTTTCTCGCTACGAATTACCGATTCGTTATTACAGAATGCCTAATCTATCAAGCTATAGCTCTAAATAATAATAATAATAATAATAATAATAATAATAATAATAATAATAATAATAATAATAATAATAATAATAATAATACCTTTATTGCTAATAATGAAATTAGTACATTCACACAGGCCTGCCATAGCCTTTGAACAACCGCCGTGGTTACTCAGTGGCTATGTTGTTGGGCTATTGAGCACGAGGTCGCGGGATCGAATCCCCGCCACGGCGGCCGCATTTCGATGGAGGCGAAATGCGAAAACACCCGTGTACTTAGATTTAGGTGCACGTTAAAGAACCGTAAAACCCCATAATTTTTAGAGCCTTTCAAGGCTTGAGCGGCAGAGCCTGGCAGGCAGCAGAACTATACGCGGTACATTAATAGATTATGTATAAGCAGCGAACTCGAGTATAGCATACCAGAAAAAAAAAAGGGTATTAAAATTTATACAGTGTCTACGAAAAGAATTTTCATTGAGAATAATGAAACACAGAAGCACAGCAATGCGTGTGAACAAAATGACCATAAGATAACGATAATGTTTTCCTTTTGTGTCTCGACGTTGCCAGACTGCTTTCAAAGCCCTCTGTCCCGATAACGGTCTGGACCAGCGTCTCAGAATTCTCTCTCCGTGGGGTGGGGGCTTAGTTCTCCAGACTTAAAGCTCGAAAAGGAGACCCATGCACTAAAACGTGGCATCCGATACGACGTGCGGTGCGTGGCAAAGACGGACCCATCTCGAGCTGTTGGAAGCGCGTTGGAACCGGTTGAAAACTTGTCGGATGCAATCTCATAGTACGACTGCTCCTTTAGATCGGATGGCACGAGAACTCGTGCCTCGTGTCTGCTGCTTCGGAGCCGCGACGTTGCTTCGCTAGTGAGCTTGAGGTCTCGGTCACGCAACCCACGTTCCAAAAGCAATAGAACTATACGTGGAAACTATGTAGAAACGTCTACGTGGGGACTTTATTTTTTTGCAAACTACATAACTTCAGGCAGTAAATGGTCGTTTAAAGCGCTTCACAATTGCGCCTCTATCATCTTCCGATGTGTGTACCTTGTCCAAAAGCATCACAGTATCTTGCGAAGACCGCGTTTCCCCCTTCCCCAGTGCAGGGTAGCCAACGGGGCTCAGCTTTGTTAACCACCCTGCCTTTTCCTTATGACTTCTCTTTCTCCATGAAGACCCGGAGACAGCTAAGAAATATAATTGCTTTTTAAGTCGGTTTTGATTTCCCATCTGGCGTGTATGATATACTAAAGAAGAAAACCGTTATATTTATTTGTTTGGATATCACCGTTAGATGCCGAAAACAAAATATCCTTTACATGAGCAAGTAACCACCTACTCGTGTTTTTTTTTCTTTTTTTGTGCAATGGTAAAAACAGCTTTAAATTTTTTTTGAACAAACCGATGAAGGAGTAACATCATGTGATCGGTTGGCATGTTGGTACGGCGTCCAGAATTTTCATGTCACCTCGGTGTATTCAAAATGCACCTTACGGTTTCATTTTGGTCGTTTGGGACGACGTTACGGTCTATACCCAAACAGTGTTGATTTTCTAGTGTGCTCGAAAGCTGATCATAATTACGGCACGCGTAATCAATTAGAGTGTGAATCAGGCTTCCTTATAGTCTCCTTGTTCACGCTTGTTTATATCAATTCTTGCCCCCCCCCCCCAATCTCTCTCTCCCGTCGTCACTATGTAATACGGAAATGGGCTTTCAGAGTAAATACGTAAACACACACACACACACACACACACACACACACACACACACACACACACACACACACACACACACACACACACACACACACACACACACACACACATATATATATATATATATATATATATATATATATATATATATATATATATATATATATATATATATATATATATATATATATATATATATATATATATAGTTCCGCGTCCATTTGATTCCGCATTCGTATCTCATATCTTTGCGAGAGACCAGATTGACTGACTCGTCGTGACAGGTATTTAGGACCCGGAAAGAGACGCCCAAGCGAAGCTACTGACGGCCAAGTCTGTCGGGCTAACACGACTAGAAACCAACCTGCAACTGGTTGCCCACTTTCTTGCCCCCTTCCTCCATTCCGTCTTCACACTTTTGAGGTGCACATATTTGTGCTTAGCCATCCATTTCTTTTCATCCATGTTTCTGAGTCTTTTTTTCATAACAGCTTTCCCACTCCGCTTCTCTAACTTCAAGAGAGGCCCAACCCGTGTCGGTTATGTGGACGGATACGGTGACGAAACTAGCGCGACAACGGAACGAATTGCTTTCAGCTATAGAGTATGCACTGAGATGTACAGGCAATGCAGTACACGTAGCCACTAGAAGAGAACAGGAATCAAGAGTAACGCCATATGCATATTAATCAATGCTGCACCTGATTTCAATATCTCGCGCTTTCAATACATAGGAAAGTGCCTCATCTACTTGTGTTATTAAAGAGGCATCGCATGTTTCAGCTTTATGGCAGTTGTGTCTGCACTTTATGCTCACACTGTCACGTCGTTTTGCCGTTTCACCGCACTGTCCAAGAAAGAAAGAAAGAAAGAAAGAAAGAAAGAAAGAAAGAAAGAAAGAAAGAAAGAAAGAAAGAAAGAAAGAAAGAAAGAAAGAAAGAAAGAAAGAAAGACTATTTCACAATCGGGGAGCATTCTCCGAACCGTCGTCGCTTGCATAGACCGCAAAGTCGACGCATGCAGGCGCGCTTCTAATTTGTCTCTTCGTCAACAATAGCTTGTAAATTGAGTCGATATATAATCGATATCACATAAATGGAAATGAACAGTTCATTATGTGTACTACATTGAGGCATTCAATTTTAGAGTGAGTGTCTTCCACCGCAATTATCGCGGTATTATACGGCAGTCATTATACTGCTCCAATGATCGCTTGAAAGTCTTTCTTCATCACACCCTTTTGCATGCGCTCCCGAACCACGACGTTCAATATAGCACCTTCCCACCACAGAGACAGAGATTCGCCCGATATTCTTTATGGCGAAGAAACTCAACTTAGAGCGAGCGAGCTGAAAAGACCTACATATGCAGGGCTTTTTTATTACCCGGCGAGAGACACGCACTTCGAAAGCACGACAGCCGTTCAGACGTGCTCCATATTTGCCGTTGAGCGGGCCCGACAAAATAGCGTATATACGCATTAATGGGGAGCGCGAAAATTGAGCTCGTTGATATAAAACCTCCAGTTGGTGCCGCTGTATGCATACATTATAACGCGCCACGATATTCAGAGCAGCTGCGAATCGAAGACAGCGCTTTGCAACCGCGAGCAGAATTCCAAGAACCTGGCACGCCTTTTCAGAGACGTTTCGACGAAATTCGGTCACGAGGGAGAAGATCAATCGACGAAGCGCCCTCTCCGCGGCCTGTATAAATCTGCGCGTTCACTTCACTTTGAAAAGCCTTCATCGGTCTATCGCGCCGTGAATAGCCCTTTATGGGCGCAAATATACACCGAGACCGAATGCGCGTACACAACACATATTCGTTCCGTACGACCACCTTTTCGTCTTTACACATGCACGCAGACAGGCGTAAAAGACCTCTGCCCGATATGTCCGCATACGAAACCAACGGCTGACCGTTGCTTGTGGTTTCTTTTGCTTTTTTGTTTCGCGCGGAAAAGAACCAATTTGCTCAACGGAACGAACAGCGGGGCTGCAACGGAATGTGTGTATAGACGAACTAATCGATCGACCCCCGGTTTCCGACTCCCCGCCAAATACAGCGCCTTCGGAGACACGGTTGACGAACGAAGTGCACGCCACGGAACACGAGCTCGCGCGCACTACGTCACGGCGAGGACCGACGGCGGCGCGCGTAAACGGAGACGTTTGCGGAGACGCAGCAGCCCCGGTGGAAGGGGGGAGTGGTGGTGGGGGGGGGGGGGGGACATAAAGAAACGTTATCGCTCTCCCACTTTACCATCCTGACGGCGAGGAAAACGTCTCAGCTGCGCGGCCGCGGCGGGCGCGCGGTAGCTCCTCACGTGCTATATGCAGATGGCGTTCCCATTGATAAGTTGGCCTATGGCGCCCTCCACTCTCTTTTATTCGAACGTCTCTCGTCCTGCGCGACGCTTCCGCCTCGTCCTCGGCCAGTGTGGCTTTTCAACCGTTTCTCTCCATTTTCCCGCTCTCCTTCTTCGCACTGAAAGGCTAGGTAGAGAGAGAGAGAGAGAGGCAGGCCAGTTGGCGCGGGCGAGTAATAAACTTCAAGTACACGCACTCTCACACTCCGCGGCGTTTCGTCGTCGGTCGCAGCGCCGTGGCGACGTGAAGCGACGGTCTGGACAGGTCCTCAAGGTTCTTTGTAGGGGCCATGCCTCACCGTCTCCCGGGTGTAACTTCTCCTCACCGCTCCGCACAACTCGTCTCGCGCGATCTGGTACAAAACGAGAAAGGCCGACGAAGGGCTGGCTGATTTGTAACGAGGCTTCTTCCCCTTAATTATTCTTCAGGGCATGCTCCTTCTTCGCTCCCACGCACATTCACCAGTCGCATGAGGGGGGGGGGGGGGGGAGGGGGGGCTAGACGCGCGGAACTACATACCCCTCCTCCGCGCACGGCTCGAAGCGAATTCCCGTTTTTACCTCGGCCGGTATACGTTATTGATTCGGCGCACGCGCCACCGCAGCGGCTCTCGCGCGGACGGCGTCGGGCAATCCAACGAGCGTACGCGTTGGTAATAGCGTCGTCGTGTACGCCTTGTCGAACAGCGATCAGCTATGTTCGACGAGGCTGTTTTTGCGCCGCAAACTGCGTCGTCCTGGCCCTTCGACGCCGCCGACGCCTTCTAGAACGGGCGAACGAAGTGCGGAGGCTGTTTGGTCTTCGTCGTCGGCGAGTATCGCTTCATGTACTGCGGCCTAACCGCGGTGTCCTATATTTGATACCAACCGGAACCACTCCCCCTCGTCCCCCTTGCTCCAGCTGCCATTATCTAGCGTCAAATGTACATGCAATCAGCGTTTTTGATAGCGAGCTGAAACGAGGAAGGGAGTGAAGCTATCACGGCAGCGCACACTCAGGCTCGCACGCGCGTACGCGCACAGGCTGTAAAATCTGTGCCGTCAATGTATACCTGCACGCAGACAAATGTGGATAATGCGTACGCCTTTTAGCACTCGCGATAAAGCGCCACCCGCGCGCCCGCTCAGGCAAATATTTGTTGCGTTTTTGTGGGGGCACAATTGAAAACAAAAAAAAATGAGAGAGAGAGAGAGAGAGAGAGAGAGAGAGACGTAAGAAAAATAACAAAACCACTCATGTTGAAGTTCTTCCTTGCGTCCGCGAGAGCCGAGTATCGGAAGGCGAAGCTGACAATTCTATTTTGTTCAGTTTGCAGAAAGACCACTTTGCGTCCCTCAGTGGACCGGGAAAAGAAATGGTTAGCTAGCTCGCTGCTTTTTTGCGTCATCCCTGGAGCAAATTTTTTAACGTAAAGCGAGCACTGTCCTTCTTCTTCCCCCCCTTTTTTTTCTGCAGTGCGCGACACCAGCACATACGCTTCAGCGTAGCGCACTATATATAAAACCATGACAGTGCATGTGATTTCGCTTTCCTATGCCTAACCTATATATTATTAAACCATCCTAAAGAAGATTACTAGACTGAGCCTTAGTCGTTGTTCCGCTAACACATGAATAATGGGTATTTGCCTAACCTTTATTCTCACGCGTTCTTGTGACGTAATTTATTAAGCTTTATCTTTCTAAAATTTCCAAGCCCTCATAGTTTTCTAAAGCCAGCAGGGCAATTAAGCGCTGTGCACGTTTGCGGAAATATTGCGAATTATTGCACTGATAACGCAATATCTTGCTTAGTGTGATAAATTTGAAAATCACAATGTCGTTTGAAGACATAAGGATGAAGTTAAGCCATGCACTGTCATGTGACTAATTTAATAACATAATAATATAAGTAAAGTAATAATGTATAGTCAGTTCATCGGAATCCATTTATTGCCCATCATTCCCATGCGCGCTCAACCAGCACTTGCAGTTCACACAGAGACTAGCGTCGAAATTATCTTTAGTGATTTTTATAGGGAACTCTACGGCTTAAACATCCCTTCGCTTCAGGCACCGCAGGATTTCGCAGAGCTGACGGCCTGCCTCATCGCCCCACCTCCCGCTCTTGGCTTAGTGGTGCATTAGAATAACGTTCTTAAGTGAGTGCTGCCAGGAGAAGTTCTTTGAGAACCACACGTCTACCCCGGCGACTTGGAACGACATCGAGCAACGCTTCATTACAAGATATCAGCTCTATATAGTCACTGAGAAGCACTTCTGAAAAGCAGCAACTTCTTCCTTCAAGGAGCACATATGGCTCCCAGAAATTGATGTTTGGTGTCTAACAGAACGTTACGATACCAAAAGCGTCTGAAAAGACAGAACAAGGAAAACAAACAAAACTGTAGCATGTAAAAAAGCAAGGGCACACCTGCACTAACGGTTTGAGTTAGTGATGAGTAGCGGCTGAAAAAAAAAGAAAAGAAGACGAAGAAGAAGAAGAAGAAGAAACGTATCTATATATAACCTGCCATCGCATTTCTCAGACAGTTTATGCGGCGGGCAAGAGAAACTCTTCCTTCAGACGGCAAGCGTTTTCTTTTTCACCTCGTTATAAATTTTAAGATAACTAGCAGGAAGAGAGGGGGCGCATCCACCGGTTCGCCTCCGAATGCAGCAGCTCCTGGCAGCAGCGCCGCTCGCGCGATCCCACGCACGCGGAAGCCATGTTCGAGCCGGCCAGCGGAAAGACTCACGAGGCATTTCGCCGCTCATAAACAGCTCACGAAGGCAGCTCCGCGCGAATGCGTCCCTCCCTTCCCCGCTTCGCCCTCTCTCTCTCTCTGTCTCTCTCTCCATAGGCGTGCCGCGCACCTCGATGGCTGGGCACGTACATCGACCGAGGCAGCTGCGGCTGAGAGCTGGCTCCTCGCTCCGTCATCAGTACCGCTCTGCTGGCGCCGCTTCTGGCTCATCGCAAAGGACGAACGCACGGGGATGGCAGTCTGCTGCCGAGACAGAAATCGGCAGAGATGGCACAGGCGTGCCGAAAAAGACATTCTTATAGCCCTGGGCTCGCCCTACCCTACCCCCCCCCCCTTCGCCCTCCTTCCCCCTCCGCCTCTGCGGCAGTGGGAAGGACGAACGATGGTGGCCGCGCACATAACTGCACTCCGGAGGCCATCGCCGAAGGAGGCCTTCCCCCCGCGGACGCCTGCGCGAGAACGACGTGACTGAAAGACGGGACAGCGGCGGCAACAGGAGGAGGGGGGGGGGGGCGCAGGGGAAGAAAGACAGCTGCGAAGCCTCATCGCGGTATCAAATGACGGCGACGCGCAGTCACGGACGGCTCCGGACGAGCCCCGCGTGCGACTCTGGTGCGCGGCAGGGCTCTCACTCCTGGCATCGCGGAGTCTCAGATTGCTTCTCGCCCACAAAACGCCAACCCTCCACTCCATTCCCCCCTTCGCCCAGTGCCGGACCCTCCCTGCAGGCCCCCGCGACGTTCCCGCCGCTTATACCAGAATCCCGAAGAGAGTTCCTTCGCGAAACAAAGTACACCGGCTCCAACACCGCGGCGGACGTCATCCAACCAGCCGGCTTCGTTACGGAAAGCCTTCCGCGGACGGAGCGATGCTTAGGCGAACTTTATATGTTTCCTCACTCCACCCCCGGCACACATAAAGGAGACGAGAGTAAATAAACAAATAACGAGGGAGAAAAGATGGGGCGAGGCATCGGACCCGCAAGGAGCAGCAGGCTTCAGTATATACGCCGCGGTCGAAGGGTGTCTGTAATGAATGGCGCTCGTCAGGTTTTCCTCTTCCACTTTTGGCAAGAGCACGCGCGCGCCCCGGGCGCGCATCTCTTCGGGCGAGCGGCCTTTTTGCGGTGCCGTTCGTTAAGGGAGCTGCATCCGTGCGTCGACGCGGGGTTGCCGCCTTCCATAAACACCGGAAGGGCGTCCTTCCCCATATTCCGGGGCCCATCGTCTCCGCGGATACTTTCTGGAGACCATGTGTGGTGCCTAGGAGAGCACGCGAGGAGCACAAACGGTCCCGATGACGGCGGCACCGTGAGGTGAAGTGCGCGCACCCTTCAAGGCAAGCCGCCGCCGCCGCAGCCCCGTGGCGAACGTGTGTATACGCGCACGCAAATATCTCGACGTGTGTCTCACGCCCTGCACCTTCGTTCTATGCGCCATTCAGGCATCTAGCCGCCGACGGCAGCGTCTGGGTTTCGAGAATGGGTTGCACGCGCTGTTGGGCGATACCCAATAAAAATTTTCCCGCCGATAACACCGGTGCAATATACGGTGCGGCATACAATGTGCCAACGTGGTGTTTGTTCCTTTAGGAGAGTGGCTTCCGAGGGAGCGCGCGCTAAAGGTCAGTGCAAGCAACCGTAGTCGTCATCATTAAATATAGATCCACATGTGGGACGAATACCAAAGTCATATGACGCGTGTCCTCCGTCAACCGAATAAATATTCTGCGTGCCGATTTCCTAATTTCATACTTTCGTAATACATGTTGCCCTTTGCGATTTTCGAATCTGTTTTTCTTCCCTTCAAGCCTCTAGATATTCTAACTCCAAAACACCGGTTCACTGTTTTACTCACTAAATGGCCGTCCCGACACCACTTTTTTACTGTTAATATGCGCTATAGAATACCAGCCACCAGCGTCTAATCCCTGTCACTACTGCTATCACTTGCAAGCACTGCGTCTAATATCATCAGTTGCGCAGTATTCAGTTTCAGTTGAAGTGCATTATCATTATTGTTACTTCCCTCTTATGATTACTATTATTAAAGTTTCAACCACTTCAATTGCAGTACGGTAGAAATGCTGCACAATAATTGAGCCAACCGGCCACTTCGAAAATGAAAGTGGGTAGAACAACACCTTCCGCCTCCAGATTTCTTTTACATTTGGTAGCTTATTATTAATTCCTATATAGTAGTAGTAAAAGACTTTTATTCAGCCCAAAATTACAGGCCGAGCATATCACCCGCCTGGGTGGCTAGTCGACGGTGTTCTTCTTCACCTTCAGCGCCAAACCGGTCGAGCCAGGTGGTGATGGGAAGCGAAGGGGGAGGATAGGAACTTGATTGCTGAGCAGCCGGACAGTAGAGTAGGCAGTGGGATAAGTCTGCATAAGCAGAGGGACAGTTGGGACAGGAGGGGTCAGAGCGATAGCGATAGAGAAAGAGGCCTGCTTCTTTCGATCCTTCCACAGTGCTTTGCCACCAGGCACATAATTGGAAGTTAGTTACTTCTTTAGTGGCATATATATATGAGAAGCTTCGCCACCATCGAAACGGTTCTGTGGCAAAGCTCGCACTCTTTTTGCGATACCGCCACAGCCGCAGAACAGGACTCGTCGAAGAAGGCAACCGCACACACGTACATTCGACGTATCTTCGGTGCGGCGCATCCGGGCACCGGCGCGTCCATTTCAACCCGACACGGCGCTGCAGCTCCAATCGCGTAAGCTTCGTGACGTATACGCTTATGGACCGCGATGCCAGCGAAGTTTGCGCGCCCGTGCAGCGCCGGAAGGAGGCGCGCGGACGTACGCGCCCGGGTGGCGACACGCCGAGAAATACGCCCGAAATACGCCTCATGTGGTTGACGCCTTAAGCGAGTTGCGAGCGCGCGCGCGAGCGGAAATCTTCATTGACACCGCGGGCAATTGGCGAGTTCAGACGCGCGAGGCAGAATTGCCGACAGAGTCGCGCGCGGAGGAGCTCACGAACGTGTGACATCCGCACAATGAATATAGGCGCGTACGCGCGAAGAACAGCCAAACGCAGGTGCGCGAAACCATATGGCGCACTCGGTTTTACTAATAAAAAAAAAAGAAGAAGAGCGAGAGAAAAAAAGAAAGAAGAAGACTGCAAACAGTCGTCGCCATCTGCGTGAGCAGGCTGTATATCACCACGCAAAGTGTTGATGCGGCTTTTCAAGGTAAGTTTCGCCCATCACGTGCTATATATATATGACGTGAAAAATACGCTGCTCTGAAAGCATCCCTCACGGAAGGGAACGCTCTCGTGACTAGAGGTCAAAGAAGCACTTATTAAAGCACCGTAAAATATCGCGCCATTATGTCCTCCCCTCGGTGTCATCCCTTATGGCGACGCCGACAGCATATACAGTCTATTATTTCAATTATTCTGGCTCAAGAATATACAAAGCCAGGCCCGTGACGAGTGTCTTCCAGGGAAGTAGACGCAACTATAGCCCTCGAATATTTCAATTGCGGGAAAGCGAGCGGAAAGCCGTGCGCAGTTGACGCAATCAGTCTACTTCGTTACGTTACTCGTATCATTGCTGCCGGTGTATATCGGATGTGTTACGTTAACGCTAACGGATTTTTTTTTTCTTAATTGCCTTTCGCCTATAGCAGAGATCTGCTTATGAAAACGTACCCGAAGGCGCCGACATTAGTTACATTGGAAATCAGTATGGATAATTCTCAACTACCAAATTCAACTAATCAACATTTTATTTAATTATGTGATAATTGCAATACAAGACTTGAAGCCGACGATTTTGCGAGGCACATCCATTTAGAGGAAATGATGAAAGTAGCACCAGTTTTAAGATAGACGAAGTCAAGCTTGGGGTAGAAACGTGCTGTTCTCCTATTTACTATATTTTAGCGAAACGCCGTTTTCTGCCGTGAAGCTCAAAAGTTTACTGGGACACCTATGCATTACCTCGCCAACTTTGGCAACGCATATCTCGAATCTGATGTCCTTCTCAGCAATCTTTCTATAAGGGGACATGGCCTTACAATTCACCGCCACAATTCGTAAATCTCGTATGCGCCGTAATGTAATTAGTTTGAAAGTTGAGGAACGAAAACGCTTTCGTTTGTTGAATATTCATTTGGGTTTTCCGTGCAACTATCTTTTGCCTTTGAGAGTATTCTAGTTCAAGAAGTAGAATTTGGTTATATGCGACGGGGGATTAATAAAATTCTGTTCTGTTAACTCTATGTAATATAAAACACCTCGTATATTAAAGGTCCAGGCACTATCCAGTTTTTCTTTCTTTAGCGAACAAATTAGGAGCTGCAAGAAACACTTGCGTCGAAACAACAAACCTTCTCAATATACAAAAGAAATAATTAGAAGAAAATTAGTACATTAAAATCGCTGGATTGTACTGTACATTCAGAAGAAGCAGCTACGGAACAAAAAACGTGAAAATGCACCGTGCTAAATGTTTGAGTGCTATCAGTGCACCAAAAGTATGTATAGTATATATAATTGTGCAACGTTTTCATTTTATTTTTGTATCGCTGTTATTGGGAATACAGCATCAAAGTGATAACGCCAAAATAAAAAAAAAGGAGGTGCGAAGAAATGGGACGATGCGAGCTTAAAGTCAACATCATCAACTTAACTAACAATGCTTAAGCTTTGATATGCTTTTCGCTACACGCCGATATGCTTTTCGCTACACGCCACATAGGTACTTTGATGTGAATGTCCATTAACATTTAAACGCTAATCGCGGAGTTGTAAAAAGCATAATACACCAGGTGACGAACTCCTCCCGACGTCCCAGCTTTATAATTGTAAATCGCTCAGTGCATTGCACCGTTACGCGATCAGTATGCTCGACAGTAAGCGGGATATGATGGATTTTCTTACGCCTTCGTTAACGCTACTTACGTCTGGGCGATCTTAATTAACATGACCAAATAGGATAGAAAGCGCGTCTGTAAAAAGAAAAGAGACAGAAATAAATTATTTGATTTGATTTGTATGCGGCGCCAGCTTCTCTGCATTACTGCCGCGACCACTTCATTATTACTGCCTGCGACTCGCGCTAATTGCTGGATTGCGGCTGAAGATGATCAGGTGCTTTATCTGACGGCGCCGTCCGCTATATCCAACACTCTAGCTTCCTGCATGAACCGCAGCTTTTGTTAACACATTGAGTGCGCTGTTCGTTATCGTATAGTAGAGCTTCGTAGACGCTCTGTTTCGGGCGCGCCTGCAAGCGTGCTCGCATCGAGAGATGCGTGGAGAATGTGGTGCATACACTTATGCTTATGATGATAATGAAGAAGATGATGATAGTGGTGGTGATAATTTTGTTGACAGTGATGATGATGATGATGATGATGATGATGATGACGACGACGACGACGACGACGACGACGACGACGACGACGACGACGACGACAACGACGACGAGTTCAACGGCAGTGACGAATTCGGGGCAGTTACTAATTCGGAGTGAGAAGAAGAAACGGGGTTTTCTTTTTAAGTTGCCTACTGGCGATAAAAATGTTAGTGATGCCTGTGACAGACGCAACGAATACTGGAGAAATTGCCCTTTGACGAACACTAAAGAAAAAGAAAGAATTACGTAGGCTTTATAACGAAGTTACTATTCCGCAATAACGAAACAGCTATTCTCGACGTGATGGAAGGCTTGGCAAGCTGGAAAAGACGCAATACCGAAAGACAAGCGCGGAGACGCGGCCGCGAATTAGTTCCAGCGGCAGCTCGCTCTGACGTCATGGATTGGATACCAAACGTCTCGGGTCTAGTATCGTTAGCCGGTAAGCAATGACTACAAAACATTTCCAAATGAAATGAACGGTCAACCTGACGAGTTTCGAGGGCCAAAACGTCCAACGTACAAGAAGATATTTCGACATATCGGCGCCGAGATTTCAGCGCGAAAGCCAACCAAGAATACTTACCCTTCATATCGCAAAGACATCCCTCTTTTTCTCCAAATAAAACAGCCTCGTTGGCTGACTGAACGAAAATATTGTTTCTAGAGAATACTTCCCCACTTAGAAATGATTTAGTGCCATTCTTTACCGTCAATTCGCAAGCTGTCTCTATCGCCATCAAAGCTAAATTCGAGAGATGTGGAAGAAACGTGAAAGATTTGTCGGTTGTTCACTGAAAGAACCGGCTTTACAAATAAACGCGGTGGGGCGCCTCACGAGACGTCGCACAACAACGGAATCTCACGGTGCCTACGCCGTTACGATGACACACCGGTGGATCTTCCTTATAGAGTGCGTTTAGTGAGCAAAACATTACTGAGCTCTTTCTGATGTAAATGACCACAGCCAGGTAAGTCGAAACACAAAGGTTTTTATCTTTAGCTGCTGCAAATAGGTGACACAAGCCAGTCAAGTAACTACAGCGCTAGCATACGTATTTGTGGAAAACAAAATCGCTGCACCGGTAATGTTCTTAGTGCCTGGAAGCGTGGGTTGTGTAAGAAGGTTAACAAAATGCGATTCTGTAATGGCTTTGTTGATACTGCATCCACATCTACGATATGAACTATTTGCGAATAGCAACACTGGAAGCGCGTATGACTAATCACGGCCAAAATAACAATCAACGTGATGTATTCTGCGGTGATCTTAAATTAGGAGCCACTGTTCTAAACAGTTTTGCATTCATCCTAGCATTTCTTGAAAACTTTAGGGGTTCGCCGCATCGGATTTTACCAGCGACTGGCATTGCATGCATGCTCACGAAAAACTTGTTTTCACTGTCGTAACGCCCAGTAGGCACATCGCAACCGAAAAAAGCAAGCAGCCACACATATGTCGGTTTGCCCACACTACAGTTAACAGCTTGGCGACGGCTTTGTGAGCTGGAAGACGCCGCTATTGCACAGATAGCGTTGTTCCTCTGTGTGTTATCGGTGTTTAATGCTGCTGCAAGGATGCAGGTAAAGATATCCTGTAACATGAGAGTGAAAACATGCATAGGGTGAAGAAACCTTAATAGTCTGTACACAGTTTCCCCGCCAATCATATGTCTGCGCACGTCTGTCAACGCATGCAAAATTTTGAAGCTTTGCTCGAAGCCGTCTATATTGTCATTGAGAAAAAAAGGGTATCACAATGGTTAAGTCAGCTTACTTCATACATCTGTAAACTTCACATGCCTTCTGCTTGCTTGCACGATTGATTGATTGATTGATTGATTGATTGATTGATTGATTGATTGATTGATTGATTGATTGATTGATTGATTGATTGATTGATTTACTTACTTACTGACTGACTGAGTGAGTGAGTGAGTGAGTGAGTGAGTGAGTGAGTGAGTGAGTGAGTGAGTGAGTGAGTGAGTGAGTGAGTGAGTGAGTGAGTGAGTGAGTGAGTGAGTGAGTGAGTGAGTGAGTGAGTGAGTGAGTTAAATAGCATGAAACAACACAGAAGCTATGAAAAATGCCGTCACGCATACAAGGCTTCAAATCAATTTTATCTGCGTGTGTGTATTTAACGTGTGTATACAAATCTCGGCGCACGCGCCCACTGCGAATCACCCTAGTGATTCACATGGCTTCATGGCTTCTGGTACACACCGACGCTGCTCTGTATCATACTTACAAAAGTAAAGAGACAGCGAGAGAGAAATAAAATCACAGTAACCAACAACATTTAACTCAACTTGACTGCATTCTCAACGTATGCCGCATATAAGATCTCCCGCAGCGTGGGAAAGCTGTATTCCAGACACGTTCACGTACCGCACACCGTATACAGAAACATCGTGTATAATACGGTGTGGGATTTAAACGCAGATAGAAGCGCAAGAATAGCTGCATCAACCACAAGAATAGAAATCGCCTTAAGCGCTTACGAGAAGATTCCGCGTAGCCCTCAGCATTAAGCCGTACGCGCATCGTCTTCACATATATGCGTATGCGTGAAAGAAGCCGCAAGGCAACCAAGATCAAGCAAGCATGCATGATCACCCACAGCGGTAGTCCATGCAGTGGCTATGGCGTTGTGCTTCTGCAGCTCAAGGTCGTGGGTTCGATTCCGACCGCAGCGGCAGCATTTCCATCCTGCTAGTAACAGCGCAAAATGTAGACAAGAGACGAGACAAGAAGACACCACAAGCGCTACCTTTTCAACATACCTTTTCAAGCAGCGCTTGTGGTGTCTTCTTGTTTCGTCTCTTGTCTACATTTTGCGCTGTTACTAGCAGGATGGAAAACCAACAAGCCCAAGCTGCTATTCTAGCATTTCGATGCGGGGCGATATGAGAAAAACGCCCGAATACTCGGATATAAGTGGCACTTTGTACAGAGGCCCAGGTGGTGAAAATGAACCGGGAATTCCCCCATTACGGCGTGCCTCATGATCAGATCGTATGGTTCCGGCACGCAAAACCCGAGAGAGAGAGAGAGAGAGAGAAACTTTATTAGACGAAACAGTGTCCCGAGCGAGGCCGGGTATCACCCTAAGGTGGGAGGGCTCCTTAGTCCAGGAACCCTCTGGCTTCGACTGCCCTCTTAGCCCTGGCGACGAGTTGTTGCTGGTCTTCCAGGTCCCCGAAGGTTAGCTTGGCCTCCCACGTTTAACCCGATAATTTAATTATTAGAAGCCTGGTGTCTCACGTTTCGTCGCCAGAGTGAAATAAATGAAGGCGGGCGCATTTCTTCGCGCTGATGCAAAAAAAAATAATAATAATAAAACCAGTCTTTTTATGCCGCCATCGTCACCGGCAATTAAAGTGCCGCGCAGGAGAGCCAAGACACCCATTAAGGACGTAAAATAAAGTTTTCCATTTCCGCCTGCCGGGCCGCACAGGAGGTCGGGTTATTCGTACAATACGCGCGTCTCCGTACACAGGGCACGTGACCGAGCTGCTAAAGAAGACGCCGCCGCGCGTGAGAGACAAAGAAAAAAAAAAAAGAATTGCGAGGTCACCCAGTATAGTGCTGCGTATCTCACGGTTCTCGCGCCAACGACGCGCCAACGACTCTCCAACGTCGACGCGCACGCACGGGCGACCGAGAAAAGAGTAGCAACAATAATGAACCGAGGAAACCACAAAAACCAAAAAAACAGGGGGGGGGGGGGGGGAGAAAAAGGAACGACGCCGTTCCAGTTATCCTCGCAACCGACCGCATAACGATTGTAATGCCTGCTCTATCGCTCGTTTGCGGACGAAATAAAAGAGCAGCGAGCGCACACACCTGGAGCGCCATCGACACGGCATCGACAAAGTGGCCGCGCGTGTGAGTGCGTGCGTATCGCGTCTTCACCGCTATACAAGATCCGCGCGCGCTCTTCGCGAGGGGCGCATAGGACGACAGCCTGTGCAGTATTATATACGTATACACATACCGGCCCGTAAGGTATAGTCCTGCTGCCGCGCCACGCGGGCCCATCTCGGCGCCCTTAACGTGTCGGGCAGCGTGATTACCTTACAAAGAGTCACATTAGCTTTCCCGGTGGCCATTTATCCTTTTTTTTTTACGCGAGGGTACGCCATCCTTCCTCCTCTCCCGTCGTCGCGCTATCGTCGGGCCGCGCCAGCAGCACGCGGGTTACACAACGACGACGTCGACTGCGCTCGCGATCAGCGTAGCCGATACCGTCGTACGCTATAGCTGTATCGCTCGCGTTTATACGGCTCTTGAAAGCGGGGTGAGAGGGTAAAAGGAAAGCGGGAAAGCGGCTCCTGGAAACCGCTCCAGGCTGCGAAGAGCGAGAGAGAGAGAGAAAGAAGAGGCTCTGGAAAAACCTCGAGTATGAGGAGAGAGAGAGAGAGAGAGCGGGACTTATATAGAGCGTATACACAGCCTCAAGGTAGCGGCAATAAGAGGAGTCGTAAAGAAGTATATAGATCGGCATGTGTGTTTGTATATAGATCTGCGGTTCGCAATCGATAGACGAGATTAGCCGCCGAAGTTGGATGGGGTCTGAATATACACGCGCGGTCAGGTTCATAAAAAAGATAAACGAGGGAGACGAGCGTTTTTTGCTTTTTTTCCTTCTTTTTTTTTCGTCAAAAAAAAAAAAGAATTAGGCGCGTATTTACCGCGAAATTGGAATGGGGTGGGCTTAGGAAATCTCGGCTTGCCTCTCTTATGTTTTGCAGTTAATCTTCCGCTGCAATCTCGGGCCGCGCAGAATAATTCCTCGCGCGGGGGGAGAGGGAGAGAGGAGAGGGGAGAGGGAGAGAGAAGCGATAGGTTCGATGCTCCGTGCCTTCCTGCAACTGTTGCTGGTGTGAACGTTGGTGCCTCGAGAACAAAACGCCAGTGGGATGAAAGAGGGTGAGGAGGAGGTGGGGATGGAGGATTAAGTGTTTTCGTATGTGTCGCTTCGGCATAGCGTAAACGCTCCCGGTGTTGGACGCGCAGTCATGCATGGGCGCCACTGTGCGAGCGTACGTGCGCGTGTATAGTGCACCCGGCTTCGCAGTCGTGGCACCACAGACGCACTCGCGTCCTGCTTTCGTTCGGATTAACGACCAAGCCGGATAAGGTTCGCGAGATCGAACTATATACGCGAATGTTGCGACCCCATATTGATTCTCAACAGACGCCGTTACTATCGAAGCGTACACACTCGTGACTCAACGAACAATAAAGAATGCGCATACGGTGCGGTACAGTCTTACTCGCATGACTGTTCACGTTTGGTTGTACGTTTCACGGTACGTTTCGTGGCATGCACAAGTAATGGGTGGAAAGGAGATGCTAAAGCCCTTAGATGCACGCAGCCAATCTCACGGGGTCGCTAAAAATACGTTTACGATACTCGGCAGCTGTGTCACAGACTTGGCACGACACTACAGCCCTTCTCACACTTGTCAAGAGCGTTCGGAAAGTTTCACGGGCACGGCGTTGGCGATCCAATTTTACTGGATGGTTTGATGCGTTTCACTTTCCGCGCAAATACGAGACGTGTTTAGCAAAGCAACAAGACAGGAGGAGGAGGGAAAAAAGAAAGCGTTCATTGACTGAAATGCGCCACTGAAATATTCGGAGCACACCATTCAAGCGTTCTACACAACTGTTACGTAAGCTGTATGACCTCTGACGCGCCTTCTACTAGTCCAATGGAGGCACACCACTGCATATTAAAATGACCGAAGTCGAAGCTGTTCGATACGGGAGTGTACGCGTAAGCTCGCAAGTCGAAGCCATCGCCGTAGTACTTTTCTTACATGATTCAGATCACCATCTTTATCGTCATCATCGCTTTGACAACAAAATGAAATTCGTACACGAAATATTTTGGAAAATAATTTCGATCTGGGAAAGCACCGAATCTGGTCTGTTTCTTAGTAAAACGTTACGCTGGCACGAACTGTGCCACAGGGAGACCTTTCTGTCATTTTGTGTATATATGTGTGACACAATATCAACAGAGAGTGATGACGACGATAAAGGTAAGCACAGAGAGAGATGCACTCTTACAATAACAGAAAAAAAGATGCATTAAAGCCCATGGCGATAATGGGCATCAAGACGAGAAAGGAACCTCTATATGATTGGCGACAACTTAAGAACACAGTAGCATCTACACCGGTGTCCAAATAAGAGGAAAACTGTATAGATGCGCCAGCCAACGTCGCCTCAATATCCTGGAATGTCGTGAGTCAACGTGAGCACCTGCTCAAAGGCACGACAGGAATAGCGGTTGCATGTGTGTACTTCATACTCACTCGCAACACGTTCCAGGAAGGACATGTCCTCACGTCCCGGTGGAAAACCTTCATGATTGCGTTGTGTCCTGAATAAAAAAAGTTGGAAGTTATCGCCCTTGTCCTTGCTTGTGTATTGTGTTATCTCCCTCTCTCTCTCTCTCTCCTTCTCTCTTTTTGTTCGTCTCTCTAGTGATAAATACGGCTTTTAGCAGACACCATGTCATAGCTTAACAAAGAATTTTCATGAGTAACTGCAAGAATAAAGGGTTAAGAAGCTTCAGGTAAAAGACGACGTGCGAGCGCTGAGAGCTGAAATTCCTAACGAGGCGGCCATTGCGGTGCTATATAACAGCTGCTATGCGGGAGATAGACACGAGTCATCACCGAGGTTAGATTATAGTTCAGCAATGTAAGCGGCGTATAGTCGCATGCGGGTCAGAAGACAGACAAAGCATAGTTGCACGAAACAAGACGGTTGCACGCATGCGAGCTGCTCTGCTTGAGATTGAAGCGAGAGGCAGAGCCATACGAGAAGTATAATAACACGACACGTCGAAACAGCGCTCGATTCTCCGTAGCGCATGCGTTGCGTAAGTCATGCGCCCGAGCTCTGGCTATAACCCGAAAAAAAAAAGTAATTCCTGACTCTCGTCACTACTGCCCATCGTTGGGACTGCTTAGTGGGCCTGAACACTCCAGTGAAACGTACATAACCATAACGAGCGATGTACTGCGCTGGCTACAACTGTGACTGTCCAGCAGCTTGTTCGAAATGATGGACGTGATTATTTCGTCACCTGAGAGGCAAACGCCCTCTGAAGTACTCGTTAGTAAGTCAACAGTACAGACTGGCATCACAAGTGGCGCGAATTTTTGTGTTCTCTTCTTATTGTGCTTTTTTGACATCGCATCTGAGTTCGGCCGCATTTCAGTTGCTGTTCTGCTGAAACCGAAGCGAAAGGACCATATATATATATATATATATATGTATATATATATATTTTTCGTGAAAATAATACTGGTGTGTTCGCAAGCAGGCAGCATTCCTGCTCTAGGGTCGACTGAACAAAAATAAAAAGAGAGAGAGAAAGGCAAGGAACGCTACGAGAACTTGCCTTCAACCCAGTTTCGTTGTTGTTTTTTATTATTATTATTCAGCACGTGCTCGTACCCATATACGGTACGTGCGCCACGAAGCGTGGATGCAAAATTTAGGATCGCTTCGTATCCAACTGCGTACGCCGCAGTCTGGCTTATCTCGAGTCGTAAATACAGGCCCGCGACGACGCCGGGTACGTTCGACACAACAATGGAGCATTTTTAAAACCTCGAATGGGGACAAATTAAACGAGACTGCTGCGGGGGCGCAATCGAAGCATGCGGCCAAACAAAAATAGAAACACGCCGCACAATCAGCGCCGCGAGGTATGACGTCTCGCGCGAGATGTGAAGCCACAATAGGAGAGCAGCAGCTAGAGGGGGCCGGGTCGAGGGGGGGGGGGGCACTTGAGACGTAGAATTCGAATCGCATATCAAACTTAAATCACACTTCGTACTTGTCGTAGCTTGCCCATAAAACAACATCGCAGCCAGGCGAGCGAAGCCGAAAGAGATTTATCTGTCAAGAAAGGTGCGCCGAACGGCGCGCGCATGTACAAGCATACAAGCAGTGTGCAGGGCTCTGTTTGCCGCACCTCGATCCAACAGGAACGCGATGTGGCACGACGCATTAAGCTGGCTGTTCGTGCATCAAACAAAACGCCCGTACTTCACAGTTATCAAAAAAGAAAAAAAAAGAGGAATAACTCAATCCCTCGCTTGCATTTTTTTTTTTTCGTGTCGACTGCATACACTTTGGGGCGGAGAAGCGGTACAGAGTCGCGTCTGCGTAGTACTTGGCTTCGACTGTGTGCCAACGCGCCGCAATTGAGATCGCCGCAAATGGGGAGGACATCAGCGATTCAACTGTGCAGGCTAAGAGACAATGGATTTTCGATGGTCGTAGACGCGAGTCCGTGAAGCGTGCAGTGAGACCGCTGCGCTCGAAGCATCGCTCCTCCGCACGCACGTACGCACCAACTCGAACGTAAGTGCGTACGCGTATGCAACACAAGCAGCTCGTCGTTTGCCCAAAAAAACAAAAAACAAAAATAAAGACGGTGTCACGGGACAAAAGCGTTCGGGGTTGTTTCTCGGCATGTGGTGGCCCGCGGAGCGCACAGCGCGCGATGTC
Organism: Dermacentor albipictus; assembly: GCF_038994185.2. Taxonomy (NCBI): domain Eukaryota; kingdom Metazoa; phylum Arthropoda; class Arachnida; order Ixodida; family Ixodidae; genus Dermacentor; species Dermacentor albipictus. The sequence goes on along the minus strand of NC_091824.1, from coordinate 56,500,542 downwards.
TGTGTATTTACGTAGTGTAGAGCACAGAACGCTCGGGGAGATCGAGCCGGGCCCAGGAATTTCAAGGTCATCGTGAAAACAGGGCTCAGAGAAGGTGCTCGAAGGGACGTTTGAGGTGGGGAAGGGTGGGCGGGCGAGAGGGTTTAAGTCAAAGCTCCTGATTTACGGCATCGGAGCTCCTAACGCGTTCCCCGTTCCCCAGCTACCGCGCCGCGCCGAGCGGGGGCATATAAATCGCCGCCCAATAAAGAGCGAAGGTGTTTCTCAAGTGGCTGCGGTAGCGGCGGCAGCGGTGTGCTTTGCACGGCGCGGGGAGGTGGGAGCAGGCGATATAGGCGTTTGTCTTTCTGCGTATTAGTATAGAGCGCCCGTAATGAGTCACTTGAAAACGCCCAGCCCGTTTCTGCGTGCAGGGGGGCAGCCGTGGCTGGAGGTGGTGGGAGGGAAAGGGTTACGAGTGCCGTGCGAAAAGGGGGTGTGAGAAGCCGCGCCGCATCGTCGGCTTGTAACGCTGCGAGCCGAGGTTTCCGACGCGACTCTTGCCGGAGACTATGTGCGGCGAGCGTTGAATGCAAAAGGAAAAGAGAGAGGGAAAGAGAAAGTTAAAACAGATCGTAGAAAAGGAAAGAAAAAAGAAAATGGAGCAATACACGCCAAACGTTCGCGAAAAACGGTCCAACGGATAAGTAGTCGACGGGAAGTCTGTGCCGTATCAGTGGCGAAATATTAACCTCTGCATCCATGCAGCGGCGCA